>NC_139975.1:8954445-9114445 GCF_963993115.1 Abramis brama
AAGTCTTTTGTTGTAAATAGATACGTTCTGTAAAACCCTGTTTAGATATTTACTGTCATTGTAATGTATTTTCATGCGGCTGGCATTCTAAATCTTGAGTGGAAGATATAAAGCATCATGTACTCCGTGCAACTGCAACATAATATTATTCGATATGAAATGCGATGGGAATTGCCTCATCGTGAATCTTGGATAGAGAGCATTTTCTCTCTTCACACTGCACTGCACCTTTGATGGAGTTAAACTCACTGCAAGTCATGATAGCAAAAACATAAGACGATATTTCCCATTACCTCTGACACGTTTCAAATCTAGCGCTGAGCACGGCAGCCTCGACTGATGCATCATGCTGATAGCTGGCTAACTAACCCTCCTATCGAACTCGCTAGGTCTATACATTACAACGCCAAAGCGCTAATGAACGCCTCCAGTTTATTTATGGCCCTTTTGTAGTATGAGAAATTTTACATAATCATCTCTCATGATTTAATCCAGCCATAAATACTCCGTAATACTTTTGGAATTGCTGGCATAGCTCTTTTTAACCATTAACTTTTGAGATGTTCTAATGTGCTAGAGTTTTACCAAAATAATGCTTTTGCAGTCCGTTGAAATTTTTCTCAATTGCTTATGCAATAAAATTGGTCAAACTAAAAGAACGAGTCATTTATCAAAACTAAAAACATTATTTATCTGTTTCACACATTGCAAATCTGTTAAACCTTATTTTCAAACTATGCAGCATTTCACACCATGTGCTCATGTAGAAAGCACTAGCATTCAAAAACCATCACAACCTAAGTACACTTAACTATAGCCTTCTCACCATGCGAATGCTAGTAAGTGAATTTGCACAGGCAGAACTTCAGGATGTATAAAAAGAGCTACAGATGACTGAATTCATTGGCTTTGAATCCAAACAATGCAGAAACTCAAGGATAACATTTGTCTGTGATGAGATCTTTTACTGTATTGATCTTCTTTATGGAATGCTGGAAAGTATGTGATAGAAATCTGCATACTGAGCAGTAAAATCTTTGCGGTGGCTTGTGAGAACATTACCTTGGCTTAGAGTCTTGCCTGAAGTTCATGAGGCAAACAGGAGCTTTTTCCTCCCGCTGTCTGGCCTGAGCTGCAGTGCAATATTGCCTGTGATGTAGATGAGATTCGCTGGCCTGGCCTGTTTCTATTTTAAAGGAATAGTTCTGTCAGAAATGAAAATGCTGTCATTTGCTCAATCTCACTCTCTTCTGTGGAGGCCAAAAGGTGATTTTTTTTTTTTTTTTTTGAAGAATATCCTGGTCACTCCTTTCAATTTAAAACAAATTAATGAGGACTGAGGCTGTTAAGGTTCAAAAAGGACATAAAGGCATCATAAAAGTGCTCCATACCACTCCATAAGTCCATAAGTCTGTTAACTACTGTGATTCCTGAACTGTGCGAGGAATAGATCAAAATCCATAAAAACACAAAGCTATTGTGTCTCTTTAGGAGACTTAAACAGTGTAGAATATATCACATCTGTTAGCAATTAGAAGGCATTGTGTATAATTTTATGTAGTTAGTCCTATCAATTTATTTGTCTGCCCGTGTAAAGTAGTTGTTTACACATTTCTACTGCCATTTGATTAGGGTTGGGTATCATTTGAATTTTAAGGATTACAAATCTGCTTATTGATTAAGATTCTTATCGTTTCCTAATTTCGATTCAATAAAAAAAACATAGATATCATTCACATTTATTCAAAGTCTTATTTTTAAATCATTTCATTATAGCTGAATACCATGAAAAAAATCAACAGTCTAAAGAACACTTACCATAATATCATCAGCAAATACAACTGGCCTAACAAATATACATTTCAAGCATTATAAAAGACAAGTAAATGCTCAGTAATTAAAAAATAATATACATATTACACATACACAACTTAATATACAAATGAAATAAACAGTGCTTTATTTTTTCAGCTATAGGTGTATTTAACAGTAGAATTGAAGAAAGTAATTAAATGGACAAATATGAAAATAAAACACAACAGACTTAAAGTTCTCAGTCAGGAGCAGTGAATGATTTCCTCTGTGTGTTTTGTTGTTTTATTAACATTAACGGCATAGTTCTCCCCCCAAAAAGTCATAATTTACTCTCTTAAGTTGTTTTAAACCTGAATAAGTTTCTTTCTTCTGTTGAAAATAAACGTTATTTGAGACAATGTCGTTAATGTCGAAATTCTATTCAGATCAGTAAATTACCAAACAATCATAAAAGAAAGAAATATTATTTTACCGTCATCGTGAGGTGAAAATGAGGATCCACTCTGCCAGACTTTCATGAAAGTGCTTATCTATAGCACGAAATTTATTTCTCGTACCATTTATTCGCCAAAAATAGTTTTTGCGTGCATATGATACGCACTTTATGGCGTGTAATACGCACGTACTCCACACCCCTAATCCTACCCAAGGGGTTTGCAGTGTTGCAGTGCGTATCATTTGCACGCAAAAAAACAACAACTATTTTTGGCGTATTAATGGCACGATAAATAAAATGTGTCTGTTTATAAATTCAACAGTCTGTAAATTCCTTCAGAAAACAGCGTGTGGCACACTTGAGCGTCTTTTCAGACGCAAATCTAATTTTAATTACTTTCTAATGGGAGCGGCAGTGCAATACTTTGATTAAATATATATATATATAGCCAGCAGCCATATCACCCTGTAGCCCAAGACTGGTTGCCCACTGAAGCTAAGCAGGGCTGAGCCTGGTTAGTACCTGGATGGGAGACCTCCTGAGAAAACCAGGTTGCTGCTGGAAGAGGTGTTAGTGAGGCCAGCAGGGGGTGCTCACCCTGTGGTCTGTGTGGGTCCTAACGCCCCAGTGTAGTGACTGGGACACTATACTGTCAAAAGAGCACCGTCCTTCGGATGAGACGTTAAACCGAGGTCCTGACTCTGACTCTGTGGTCATTAAAAATCCCATGGCATTTCTCGTAAAGAGTAGGGGTGTAACCCCGGTGTCCTGGCCACATTCCACCATTGGCCCTTACCAATCATGGCCTCCTAATAATCCCCTTACATTGAATTGGCTCTATCACTCTCTCTCCTCTCTCCACCTATATCCGGTGTGTGGTGAGCGCACTGGCGCCGTTGTACTGTGGCTGCCATCGCATCATCCAAGTGGATGCTGCACACTGGTGGTGGTTGAGTAGAGATCCCCTGATATGATTGTAAAGCGCTTTGGGTGTACAGTAGTACATATGAAAGCGCTATATAAATGCCCGATTCTATTCTATTCTATTCTATATATATATATATATATATATATATATATTACCTAATAAATTATGTTTCTATTATTTTGGTTTTAATGAGAAACCAGGGGACCCCCCAAGGTAATTTTTTTTGGGCCTTATGGGGGGTCCCTTGATGCTTATGGGGGGTCCCGGACCCCCCCAGCCCCCCCTCAATTCGAACACTGAATATAAGACTCAAAAGATAACTTTTAGTCCAGTAACAGGCTTTTAGTGCATGTGCGCGTCGAGTGTACGCGCTCAGTAAAGCGCATATTTGAACAGCGCATCAGCAGCGAATGACACGTTTAACCGGCAAGGCTTTAAAGCACATGCAAATAATGAACTTTTGTGAAGTGCAGTGTCCCGTTCCTCTGCGTTAACATTTGATGTGAATATACGTCGTGCTGCAGTGTAGCAGATGAAGGCGCCGCAACTGATAAAATGCGCAGTTGTAAGACTTTCCCTCTCTGCCGTGCGTGCGCGCGCTATCGGTTGGTTTGCACGACAGTCTCTGTCTCGCATGCGTGCTCGCTCTAGGTTCTGGGAGATTTTTTAACTAATTTGTGCCATAACTAGTGGTCCATCCAGTAGTTAAGAGCCGGAATTGTTTATATTAATTCTGAAATTTAGTGCACATGAGTGAAAAAAAAATACAGCACAGAAGTGTCTATTTGTCTATTTTTTCGTGAGATTTCTTTGTTGAGCGTGAGAGCGTGAGACTGAGGCTGAATGCGTGACTGTCACGCGAGATGCGTGAGAGTTGGCAACCCTGAAAAAGAGAACTCATTTCAGTATTGCGCTATACACAACACATTCTCACCCCAAAGCGTCACTTTCAACCATGCTTCAATATCCGACGCACAAAGCACCCTTTAGCGTCCATATGTGACGCTTCGGTTATGGGTAGGTTTAGGCGTCATGTAACTGACGCTTTCGAAAGTTCGTCAATATCCGACGCACAAAGCACCCTTAGCGTCAATATGAGACGCTTCGGTTATGGGTAGGTTTAGGTATGTGGTAGGGTTATGCGTCTCATATGGACGCTAAAGGGTGCTTTGTGCGTCGGATATTGACGAATGTCAGAAAGTGACGAAAAAGTGACGCTTTGGGTATGAGAACGGGCTGCTATACAATATGAGAGGCAGCTTTCTGTGCGCACGCTTTGGATGTGTCGATTTTCGATTTCCAACTCTACATATGATGAATAGCAAAATATGCACATTTTGTATGTGAATAGTTTTTTTGTATTAGTATTAGTATTTTATCTTGTGCAAACTTTGCCTCTGCCATAATTGAAATGATATTAGATTAACTAATTAATTAATTAATTAAGTCAATGAATTAAGTCAAAAAAGCTCATTCACAAAATGTTCTTGTATTCTTGTTTCCGGCATTTTATTGACTGCCAGGGGAATTATGTTAAGACAATTGATTGCATATGAAAAATAATAGCACATCTCTCCTAAACAAACTGCATAATTTGTCTGCCTTTCTAAAGTAGTACATTTCTAGTGTACTATGCCAGAGAAGTGGAGTCATAAATATTGTGTGTGCTTTGTGTAAAGCTGAGAGTGTATTTGTGGTTCAGAAGAAGGTGTAAAAGACTGGAAGGTATGGACTGAAGTGTGAAGTTTGTGACAAAGTAGACAGTTTTTTGAAAACATCAGAACAGCAATTTTGAGATTAAAACAGGCGCACCACACTATTATGTCCTGCGGGGTGAACTCAGCTTTGATGTGCTCAAAAGGAACCATTGTTGGCTGGGAACGCACCTTTTTTTGAGTGACAAATCAATCTTGATGATGTGAACCAATTCATGTTCTGCTGCCTTCAGCTTTTTAAAGGCTTTTCATTCCTTTTAATTGAGAATGATGTTCAGTGAGGGGAACTGAAGCGCTTTCAAAAGAGTGAGGGAGGTCATGGACAATTTCACTCAAATTTCTTGCAAAGAAAATGATCATGCATATACCTAATGAGAAAATCTATAGGAAGCAGAGATCCTGTACCACAAAATGGCATGTTTCAACATAATAGATACTTTCTTTAGAAATATACATAAACATTCATAAAACGGGTCTTAACTTGTTTTTAGATGAACAAATTTTGTGGTTAAGCTGGTGATTGTTGCTGGTACATGGTGCTTCAAGACGTTTTGTCAGATTTGACGTCAGTGATGGCTTTAAAACATTTTTTTATTTTTTTTCGCAGAAGAATGAAAGCCATAGATGTTTTGAGGGGAAAGTAAATTTAAAATTTTGAGTGAACTAACTATTTTTTTTTTTTTGCAAGTAAAAAGTAAACAACCAATTTCAACTGATGCTCAAACATACTTAAATATGAATGTATTCATTATTAAGGCTTACTTTGCATGTGTATGTTTTTGAATGTTGCTTGTTGGCTGTGGTAAATGTGTTTGTATTCGATTGATGGTTAGTTGTGAGGGATTAGCTGACGGTTTGATCGGTGCTTGGAGAGAAGATCTGGCTCACCGGACACCAATTTTATTCTTCTGAGCTAAAACTGCGCCCTCAGCGCCAACCTCCATTTTCTCATCCACTCCATCATCTCTCACACTGTTCCCAGGTGTGCACACATACACACATACATTTTCATGCCTCTTAAACCTTTTTTTCCCTCTTTTTCTCTCTCTTACACTATTTCAGTACAACATATTTCAATAGTTTATTGTAGCACATGGAACTAGGATAATTTCTATGGAGCAACAAACTATATGCGTCTATATTCTGTAAATTTAAATAAACTACATAATTAATTGTCCATCAATTCATTGCTTTCAGTGTTGTTGGTTGTTGCTAGTGCTGTGTTCCTCGTGAAGTTCCATCTTATGATTTAACGTGAAGTCAACTTTTTTTTTTACCACTTACGACATATAATGAACAGGCAAAAAAATAAAAATAAATTCAGTGTGAATTTTATTTTCTTGGTGTATTTTATCTCGTTCTGTCACAGAGAATTATGGGGAATGTAGTTTGTTTACACCTCTATCTGCTCATAAATGAGTACCAGTAATATTTCTGGCAAACATCCTTTCTTTAGTTTGTAAGTTTGTTTCTTTCGATTTAGTTAGTTTTACATTTTCCTTCCTTCCTTCCTTCCTTCCTTCCTTCCTTCCTTCCTCCTTCCTTCCTTCCTCCCTCCCTCCCTCCCTCCCTTCCTTCCTTCCTTCCTTCCTTCCTTCCTTCCTTCCTCCCTCCCTCCCTTCCTCCCTCCCTCCCTTCCTTCCTCCCTCCCTCCCTCCCTCCCTCCCTCCCTTCCTCCCTCCCTCCCTCCCTTCCTCCCTTCCTCCCTCCCTCCCTCCATCCCTTCCTTCCTCCCTCCCTCCCTTCCTTCCTCCCTCCCTCCCTCCCTTCCTTCCTTCCTTCCTTCCTTCCTTCCTTCCTCCCTCCCTCCCTCCCTCCCTTCCTTCCTCCCTCCCTCCCTTCCTTCCTCCCTCCCTCCCTCCCTCCCTTCCTTCCTCCCTCCCTCCCTTCCTTCCTTCCTCCCTCCCTTCCTTCCTCCCTCCCTCCCTTCCTTCCCTTCCTTCCTTCCTTCCTTCCTTCCATCCTTCCTCTATCCATCATTACAGGCCTTAACTCAAAAAATCCCATTCCCAAAACTTTCTAGGCTTTTTTTTTTTTTTTTTGCCTTTTTTTGTTGTTGCTTCCAGGTGAAAATCATAAGTCTCAAATTTACACTAATAAAAAACAAGCCACATTATTTGAAGTATTGTTAATGTCTGTAGCACAGTGGTGCAGTGAGTTATGTTCCAAAGCATAACACTTAGGGTTACAATCCATAATTCCAAGAGTGAGCATAAGCAAGCACCACTAATAAGAGAGTTAACTGGTTTGAAATAGAGCAGGGTGTGTGTGGCAGCTCTCAGAAACACAGTAAAAACCACAGTGCTGAAAAAGGACAAGGAGCTGGTTTTAAAAGGACATAAGGGAAGGAAATACTGCTGGTCAGCAAAGACAGACACAGAAGGTTGTGTTTTTGTGTTGCAGTTCCTGACAGTCTTGCACCAGACGTGTACTTATCTTCGACTGGGACTGCTGCTGAGTTACAATATGGGATCGACTTGTTTGGCCTCTTTCTTCCTGAGCTGTAGACCCTCAGAGACTCAGTCTGCAGTACTATCAGTAACTTATATAGTCGTGCTATCATCTCGAAAGTGACTGCCACAAATATCAGGCGATCCGGATGAAACAGTTTATCACATTTCATTGCTTTTCAGATGTATTTTAAGACAAGGACAATGCGATTTATTATTTATGTTTGCATGGCCATCCTATACCTCTCTTCCAACAGGCTAAAAATACACTATTTATTTAGGATCCGAAACACTAATGATGGTTCGCATGCGGTGAAACAACACATTAGTGTGAAATAAATTGGCTTTGAAGATTGTTTTCATTGATGCACAGCCAAGCTCATGGGAAATGCAGCATGCTTTTGGTTCCCTCTCCCAACCCGACTGTTTGTCTAGACACCTCATTTGTTCAAACTGCCATTATAAAGCTGAATGAGGAATATCTGCTCTGGAAAATCCTCTTATGTAATCACAGAGGGAGGAAGTTGCACCGAATCGTCTTTTGTGAAATAGGTTAATCAGAGATTTGTGTGTCAGCTACATTAGCCAAGACTTCAAATGTCGAATGACACATCAAACATCAGGGATGTGAGATAAAACTCTTTCTTGATGGCTTAAAATAGCGAATAGTCTTTTTTGGGCTTCTCAAACTTGAAATTGTCAGCCGAGGGCCATTGTACAGTGGGTTATCTTGTTTCACGTTTTATACTTGGACTGTTCCTATAGGATAGTGGTTGGTCTGGTTTCAAGATTTTTCACTATACATTTATAAACCCTAGGTTAATGTTCTTATTAGCATATTTATGAGGTCAAGGCAATTGAATGAAAACCGCTTTTGACAATGGCTGGGTAAATTTCAGAATTGAAGAGCTGGTTCTCTCTGATCTGTCTATAGTATTATTTATATATTATGGTATTTAGTAATATTTTAAATTAGCTTTTGTTTTTATATTTTCATTTTAGTTTGTCATTTTGTGCTTTTGTCATTTTTATTATTTCTATATAGCTATATTCTTTTTTCAGTTTTAGTAATTTTAGTGCTTCAACTAATTTCACTTATTTCAGTTATTTGCCAAGACAAAAGAGGGCTAATTTTTGTTTAGGTTTTTTGTGAATTTTCTATTTTTCATCGTCAAATGTTTTATTTTATTTCAGCTTTATTTAAATGAACAAAATAATTTTTTTAACAGTTTTAGTATTACTTAAAAATAACACTCTTTGAATTTCAATTAACTTTAATTCTGCTTTCTTAAATTTGAATTTGAATTTAGCATCCTGTTTGCTACTTTAATTCAAATTCAGGAATTGAAAAGGTATTTGAAAATCATCCACAATTCAGCTCTGGTGGACATGTGACCTTTTCTGAACCGCTTTACTATTACTAAAAATAGAATGCCATCAAAATCTACTCTGGCTCTTTTAAGTTTAATTAATACTCTACTTCTCTGTCTTTGCTGCTAACTCATTCAGAATTGCAAGTTTGAATATTACTTTGCCCAGGGTTAAAAGTGGACTTAGTTTGGGATTTTAAAAGACCCAGGGTTAAGCACACAAAACTAGTTTTTGTAGTGTCATGTAACTATTGTCTTTTCGTGGGGAACTGTGATTTATTTTCTGTACCTCTCATTTGGAAGCACAGCGGCTCTCAGAAGCCCGTAATAGCCTGGGTTACCGGACAAGGTTACCTTGCCAAGCTGCTTATCATGGAGAAAGTGGCCTGCTAGGACAAAGCATTTCAGAATTTTATTATCATTCAAATTAGAACATATAGAGGGCTTCTCTCTGATTGGTGAAATAATGGTGGTCATTTATCTAACTAACACCGACCTTTCATTTTCCATTCATGTCTTATTAGGGGGGCATACATCATCATCCTGGCATAATTAAAAAAAAAAAAAAAACAATTGATTCATAGTAGAAATGAGGAAAGGTAGTGCTGTGCTCGGCAGGTGCTGCTGACTGTCATTAGTTTCAGAGTCTGGCCTTTTGCTGTTGACTTTTCCCATCGTTGCCGTTAGCGGTGGGAAAACCTGAGCCCAAAGCGACATGTATCCTTATCAGCCTGCCGAGTCGTTTATAACCCGCAGGTTAAAACATAACCAGCCCATGTCACAATGCATTAATGTGATTTTTATGTCTTGTGTGTTTATCAGTTTTTATGATAGATTTGTAGTAGATTTTGTCTCCCTGTGCTCATAAAATGTCTTATAAACCCAGTACAGGTGTGCTGTTAGACTGGCGGGATTTTACATTGCTATATTACGCATTTAGAAATATTGAGTGCATTACTACTGGTTCATTAATTTTTCCCATAGGGATTTCTAAAAAGTCTTCATTATAGTATTACAAGCCATGCACCGAACCAACCAGCTACAAGTTGAATCAAAACATTGCACACTGTGTTTTGAAGCAAAAAAGTATTTAAAATTGGACAAAAAGACAAAGGTTCAAGACTGTGTATTTAACGGCATTAATGAGGGAAAGAGCAATAATCCGATCAAGCATTGCAAACAACATAATCATATCAAGAAATCTAAAAATCTTAAAGTTGTTGATTTATATCTAAAAACAATATATTTTACTTTTATTGCGAAATATGCATATATACAAATTTAAGTATTTAAGGGAGACGGACTCAATTATGCAATTCGCAGTGCTTTATGGGAGTGGGCGTTCCCTGCAAGCTTTTTGACTTTACTTTGACTTTAATTGGTCGAATTTTCTGTACAGCTACAGCATTGTAGTATTGTATGGTAGTTTTTCATCTTGAATTCAGCTGTTAAAAATAAAATAATGTGGGCTGATGGCTTCAACAGAAGCAAATATGTTCAATTGATAACCTTGTTGCTCACAATAGGGCTGTCCTGAAAGTTGGGTAATGTATTGTTAAAAATCAACTTCCCTTTTTGGTAGCAAAATTTATTTGGATTTGAACCTGCATTGTCCATATGAGTACCATGGCTAAACACTTTCAGGACATTTCTGCTCTTTACTGACAGGTATGAAAGTGACCTGTGGAGGGAGACCTCCTTCATTAAGTCTGAAGATAATGTACACCTGGGTGGGCTGATGGGTGGAAATGAATGAATGAGAATTCCCCCTAAAGCTTTCCCTAATGAGAATACTGCATGAAACCAGTTCTTTTCATGTGGACTGATGGAAGGAAGCCATTCTCCCCATAGCCCTTTAAAAGACTAATTGAATAGTAAAGCATTGCCTGGGGCATTTTGTTGTCAGCTCATTTGGCTCCCCATTCATCTCAATCCGTCATAGTGTTTTCATTTTTTCTTGGCAAAATTCTCAAGGAACAGCCCACTGAATGTGACTCTAATCTGATGATGTTGAAATAACATGAATGCCTATAAGCACCTTCCTCAACCCAACCCAAACACGTCTCACTTTAACCGTTTCTAATCAATGACAGGGACGTGTGTCCCCGTGAGTTGTGGTGCCGTTAGGCCCAGATTGAGATTTTCTCTTTCGTTTGACATTACTCAAGTGGAGCAAATGGATTCCCTGAAAAGATAACTAAGTCTTATCTCACTGGCGCACTAATAAAAATGATGGATAATGCGGGCCGGAAACAATTGAATTTCATGTACGTCTCAGTCATTCAGACGGTCTGTGAGAATAGACAGGTTTCTTTTTAGCTGTCGAAATAATCAAATTATTATTATATAGAAGGGTGTTTCTTCAACTACGGGTAGTTTTATGCCCCATTTTATCATAACTAACAGATTTCAACTTTTTTCACTTTGTTATGTGAAGATTGCATTAAAGATTGCACACCCCTGTCGTGAAAATCACATTTTTAATGTTGTTTGTATGTCTCTGTGGTTTTTTTAAGATGCTTTAAGACAAACCATGTGCAAATTCATAAGTGAACACCATTGCTGAGAATTTTCTCCTTAAAACTGCAGTGTGTGGACACAACCACTATACAATGAAAAAAATCCATTCACTTCTTTTTTTTTAAATCCTCAAAAGCCTAAATACTCTCAATAATCAAGCCACTTTTTCTGAGCAATATGATGTCATATTGCTCATGCTCCGCCCACGACCACTGATGAACTGTCCCATATTAGCATATTTCTGCCCTCAGCCGTTGGTATAGTGTCTGCCAAGGCAGCACTTTACGTGTCTTGTGTCGACAGGCCCCACGGTAGAGAGGGGTGGGGTGAGCAGTTGCTCATTATCATTTAAAGAGACATGCACCGAAACAGGTCGCTGTGAACAGAGCTGTTTTTGAGGAGGTAAAAAGGCTATTGCTTTACACAGATATTTACAAATATCTGTCTATATCAGCAGGTATCAATAGTCTATTTTCGTCATTCAAAAAGGGAATCCGAAACTAGGACTGCAGATATATAAACCGTAAAAGATGCAGCGCTTGCTTACCATTTTGAGTATCAATCACGCCGATCACTTTCTTTATTCCAGTCGGCTCATGTTATTATGAAAACTTAGTGCATTCGAATGCTCAGGTAAAATGACGTAAAATTATACCAGTCTTCTGTCTATACCGTCTGGACTTCTTTGCTTGCTTTCATCACTTTCACTTTTATTCTTGTGCACTGACTCGTTCGCTAAGCTAAACAGCCAATCAGAGTTCTTTCTCTCACCGATGACTCTATGCCAATTCAACATGCTGAATCAGCCCAAAAAACCAGGCGGTGTCCGACAAGAGCCAACTATGCGGAACACACAGAAAAAACGAAGCCGACTAACGCTCAAAAACGGCCTGACATTGTCCAATGGCCGATGGTCGGCTTGGTGTGTCCCGGCGTAATAATATTTACTGCCTCTCAGTCATTAAAAGATGATTGTAAGAGTAGTTCTACCAACATCTGATGCTGAGAGTGCAGTAGAGCGTTTCTGTTGCAAATAGCAGTTGTTTGACCTTTAATAATCTTGACATTCCCGACATCCTCATTACAGTAATGCATTGCCAAAGGCAGTAATGTGGTATCTTTAAACTTTGCACTAGTTGCCTGTGTGTGTAATTAACCCTGCATCCTCATCAGGATTCATATACTATATTTCCAGGGGCGTCATGCACCTATTTTTCTTCAGGGGGCACCAGTGGCAGTTCTGGCTCACTTGCTGCCCTTGGCAAGAGAAGAACAAAGGGGAAAAAAGTTCCTAGTTTAAATGTCGTTTAAAATGTTTGTGTACAAGGGGACCCATAATAGCAGATTTGACATTACACTAGGGCTGAAACTAACGAGTATTTTTGAGATTAACAGCAAACATTCAACAGTTATTCATTTTCATGTATATGATCCAACTCTTCTTTGTTGGATCGGTGCAATGTTTGATGTCGGATTTAGCTGTGTGATATGGCTCTGAATTCAAGATTAGGAAATAAAAATGTGTGATACCCTTTGATTTTTGCATTTGGTTTTTTCATTTTTGAGATACCGGCTCTGTTCAGTGACCTCACCTGGGGATTGAATTTATCTGAGATGCAATGTTGACTGCTCTCTTTTTGGCCAGTGGTGATTTCCTTATCATGTGTAATTAAATAAACAAGATCTGTTTTTCCAAGTGATTCACTGGAAGGTCAAGTGAATGGGTGATCGAGCTGATTTCGTCCAATCTAATGTTCTCCTGTCTGCCTCTCTCTGGCACGCGATAGGTCTGGAGCAGCTGCGAGTGAGTGGACGTGTGTGTAATGTGGATGGCTTTGTTAACATTAGTCCCATAGGCACAAACCGAGAGAAATATGGGGAATTGGGGATATTTGGGGATATTTAATTTAATTAATCAATCAACAATACTATTGATCAGCATTACCAAACGTGGACGTTTTCCACTAGAAACAAGCATTGATGTATTATTTTAATTTAATACTGTGAAGCTGCTTTGATACAATCTGTATTGTGAAAAGCGCTATATAAAAAAAATAAAAAATAAAAAAATAAATAAGAAAAATAAAAAAATAAGCTGTTTGCAGTGTTCAATATGTCGCCATAGGCACACTTTGCACGGTTAATACGATAGC
Source organism: Abramis brama (assembly GCF_963993115.1). NCBI lineage: Eukaryota > Metazoa > Chordata > Actinopteri > Cypriniformes > Leuciscidae > Abramis > Abramis brama. The sequence goes on from NC_139975.1 coordinate 8,967,833, forward strand.
AGGATGTGGCATAAAATAGCTAGTGCAGACTTGACACACGTATAGATCAGAGGACGTCAAAGAGGCACTTCCCACCTCGTTACAAAGAGAGACTATAATTATAACAGCCGTATGTCTTAATCTGCGCATGACTGTTTGCTGGCTGGCATTATCAACCATCCACAGCAAGGCGTGTGGAAGCCGTGTTGGGGAAAAGCATCTCTGTATCTGCAAACTTCTCTGATATTCCTTCAGCATGAGCCCACTAAGGAGACAGTGGATGCCAGACCCCCCCCTTAATCTTCATATGTCACTGTCACTCCTCTGCAAAAGCAGTATATCTGCCGCTTGCAGAGCTATTTGGCTGGAGATGGAGTCGCAGGCCTGCCTAAACGGGTTGGATTAACGGCACTTTCAGTCCCTGTCTGTCTCGCACCTTTGCAGCACTGTGACCGAGTAAATAGCCTCCTTTCAGACGACTGGAAGGAAGTTCCCCAGGGAGAGATGCACATCCAATCATATATCATCCCTCATCCTTGGCCTGCACTCAGGCCTGATTCTGCCTACATCACCCATGTGTTTCTCTCAACCGCGTACCAAAAAGGCACAGTAACAGAACGCGTGACCGGCTACTTTTTAAGTCACCTTGGCTCCGCAAGTAATTTACTGTACATTTTCATTCAATTTCTTAAGTTTATTTATTAGGTATAATTAACTAATAAAAAAAACACTTGGGTAAATTAGTATTAACAAAAATGTATTAATCTAAGTTAATGTAAATTATTTTTAGAGTCATTGTTAATTCGTGTTCATTCATAATACAATAAGGTTAATTTATACAAATCAATTAAGTCTTAATGTATTAACCAATAATAAATGCAATAAAAAAATATATTTTTAGTTAATAAAATCCATCTCTGTAAGATACTACTTAAAGATTATTACAAAATAATCTTCCTATATATTATATTATATTATATTATATTATATTATATTATATTATATTATATTATATTATATTATATTATATTAATGTTTACATTTTATATTATGTTATATTATACATTTTTAACACTGATAATAAGAAATGTTTCTCGAACAGCAAATCAGCATATTAGAAGAGTTTCTGAAGGATCACGTAACACTGAAGACTGGAGTAATGATGCTGAAAATTCAGCTTTCCTTCACAGAAATAAATTCCATTTTAAAATATATTAAAATAGAAAACAGTAATATTATTTCACAATATTGTTGTTTTTAATGTACATTTTTGATCAAATAAATGCAGCTTTGGGCATAACAGACTTCTTTTAAAATAATTAAAGAAATCTTGTTGACCCCAAACATTTGAATTTTATTTTATATTTTTATATTTATTTTATTTTATTTCTTTAATGTTTTGCAATAAATATTAAATCATATCTTACAGATATGGAAACTTGGAGGCTCTGAGCACACGGTAGGTCTATCTCGAATGATTTTTGCACATTACTGCTAAAAATCTATTTCTTTCTAAGCAGAAAAAGAATGGTATTTTTACTTCTGGAACCCTGCTGTGCTTTATTACAGTAGCACTGTTTAGATGACACCATTATTGCATTGTGGTCTGCTCCGTTGTGATGAACTTCTATTGAAGCTGCTCTTAAACAAGGACTGATTATGGTCCTGCGAGGCCCCAGGGCACCAGGTTCTCTGGAGGCTCTTGTTGCAATTAATGTCCAAATAACAAGAAATAACATTGAACCCTCCATGGGAGTAATATACTGCAAAAGAGGTGACAATGTATCATGACTAGTATACAGCATTATTTGATTTTTTTTCTTTGTTTATTTCACATTGTGGCTCTGGCTGTTTGTTTATATATCAATTTTAAACGTGCAGTGGCTTGTTCCCAGGTGTCTGTCCTCTGCTAGCCTCTCCGTTAAAGGCAGATTGTCCATTGGCCGGCTCCACAGTCCCTCCTTGATCTTCAAATGCAGTATGGAGTGCATCAAAATTTGTGCACATTTCAAATAGTGAAGGATCTTTATGACCACAGACCAGGTAATATGAATATGGATAATATTATTGCTTAAAAATGAGAAAGAGAGAGCATTGTAGATCACGTTGAGGTGGTAGCAAGAAATTGTTCTTCTCTAACCCCTCATAAAGTTTAATGGAGTGGGTTATTATGGGCTCACAACAGCATAACTCATGATAATCAAAGCGAGGTGCGTTCGCCGCGTCTTCGCCTGTTTCACACCCTCGTACACGCCTTTATCACATCTGGAGAAGGAATGAGTCACACCATTGACACTGTTAATTCATAGTTATCTCAAGTGGTTTCGAGACTCTCTGACTTTATTAGTCTAAAAATGAACATCAAATCTTTATAAAACGTTCCGAAACTGTGAAAAATCGTTGTGCACACTTTTTATTATCAGAACGAGTTGCATGCACTTTAGTCGGACAGATGTAATTATTTCTTTTACGTCACATTTATGGAAAGATCTGATAGCGCGTGAATGACTTTCACGCAAGTTGTAGAAGGACTTGCTGAAGTGTTTTAGAGCCTGCAGATTTTGGGGTCAAGCCATTACCCTCCCTAATGTGCTGTGAGATTGCATGCTAATTGATGCTGCATGCTAATTGATATTAGCTCTCGCCATATCTGTTTTACACATTTGCGCACAATGCAAAGGTGTCTTTTACAGCCAAGTTTTGGGATGAATCTCGCTCACATCTTGGAATAATCTACCGTATCTGTGCTACATTACCTGCTAGCGGGCGGCTTGCTAAAAAAGGAAAATTCAGCTGGAATGGCACAAAACAAAAGGAGCAGGTAACTAGCAGGGGAGCTTTCCAGTCAGAGGTGTTGTTGTGTGATGAAGTGAAGGTTGGTGCGGTGCCCTCTCTCCTCCCCGACTCCCCTGTAGCGTAGCGCCCCACGTCCTGGGGGAAATCTCGGCAGGCTGTCTCCAATAAGAACGTGCTGAGGGAGAACTCCGATAAACAATCCAGATCCTCCCTTGCTCTGTGTTTTTGCTGCACTTTGGGCGCCAGGTAACCTTCTGCCAGGAGCTGAGTGGCAGGTAGAGATGTTTCTCTCTATTTTAAGCAGTGTCTAACAAGCCTTGTCAGACAGACTGCAGGGGCCTTATACTCACTGCTGGCATAACTCAAACAGAGAAGCCAGCAGACTCACCGTCAGCCAAGCACCACCTGCCACCCAGCAGAGCTCTGCAGAAACCCGCACATATGAACACACACACACACACGCACCCACCCCTCGAGAGTCCGCTGATCGATATGAACCCCCCAGACGGAGTGCGGCTCCGCGGGGAGGATTCATTCTGAGATGAGAAGGTTAATTTGGGGCCGGCGGCCTCAATCACTGCGAACTCCAAGTAAATATGCTCCTCAGATGAATAATGCAGATTCGACCGCAGCTGAAATCTCTCAAGTGGAGGGATTTGTGATGTGCTCGGGGATGTAAGATTTGGCGGTCGATGAAGGGGAGATGAGTCTGCGGTTCAGGTTGTGCGTCGTTTTTGTCACGCCGCGACTCTGTGGCGTGGCAAATGGTGTCTGTGCTCGAGAGGATAACTCCGTAAATGAAGACACTGCTTGTGCTTGTGAGGGTTCCTGGAAAAGATCTGAGAATTTCTCTGAAAACATTTGAGTGCATGATGAAAGAAGTAACCAGAAATACGTTTTCGGGTGAAATTAGCACTATATGCAGCCTTTTTTTCTGGTAGTAAACAAAATGTACATGTCGTCTTGAGTTAAGTAGAGACTGTTTCTTCAGAAAACATTATTAAATGTATTCTTTAGGGAGAGTTCCTGCAGTAGGTGGCGGTGTGGGCACTTGTTGAAAATGACAGCTGTACCTTTAAGAGGAGCTCAGGGGGTAAAGGGAGGGCCGGGTTGTCAAGCTGATGACTGCTGGAGACGATCCGAACTATGCCAGGCTTGTTATAAGAGTACAATGCACAGGTACGAGCACAGAGCATCATGATAGTGATGTGTTGGAGGAGGAAAATCAAGGCAATAAATATGTTCAGATCTGTTACCTGCCAGTACAGCTGTGGGGGTGTACTTTAATTAGGGACTGATCCATGTGATGTTTGCGGTTCAGCGAACACTGAGCTATCTGTGATAAGTTGTAGACATGCTCTGGTTTATGGAATAATCATCCTTAGATGCTTAGAAAGGCTTGATCCTTAAGCTCAGGGATCAAAGAAGCTCGCTTAGCTAGCGCACTCTCTGAATCGATCTCTGCTTGTTTAATACCATGTTACTTGTGGTAAGTTATGCTGAAATTGATTAAAAAAGACAAGAAATAAAAATAGGCCATATGCTGTAGGCAACTGTCCAAAAAAAATTACAATAATAACAGCTTCTCTTTTTGTCGAGTAGCTTATGTAGGATTTGACTGCGCTAATTCTCCAAATCTAGGTTGCATTTTTTACTGGCAGAGGTTGGAGCGAGTTCACATACGCAACGGGGAGCGTCAGAGGACAGGGAGCGAATGTTGCACTCTCGCATGACGCCAGGCAGCCAGGGCACCAGGGGCCGGAGAATTGTCAGTCGGTGTCTGGGAGGTGTGACACGTGTGACATTCACGTCCTCCGCAATTATCACTGCTATGATGTGCGAGCATTAATGATGTATGAATGTTCAGCGGGGGGTGGGGGGGGAGGCAAGGAGTCTGGAATCTCAAGACCTCGTTATCTAAGGAAACTAATCGAGGTGTAAACCTAGCCAGCTTTGTTGTATTTGAGGATGCAACATGTTTAGGAAGTTTAAAGTTAACGTGAAATCAAAATGATTTCTTAATACACATTTCTGGCCCTAATGTTATTCCAAAGTTAATGTCTTTTGTAATCCTCAAATATAACAATTTGCTTTACCTCTGAATTAGGGATGGGTGATATAACTTATTTTCATTTCAATCTGATACCAAGTATTATCAAATTAATGTAATGTAATTAATGTAATTTCTGAGGATAAAATGGGTAATTATAGCCATTTAACATAAAACCCCTCATGTTTTTAACGTTAAATAGGCCGCACTTGCTAATTATCAGACTTTTTTTTAACAACAATTATACAACATGATCAATTATTGAGCAGCTTCTATGGTTACTTCTGTTATTAACTAAAATAGCCATAATGAACATAACAATTAGCTTGGTTATTTACAAAAATTAAATATTGAAATATTACACTGCTCTCTGTGACTGTGTTCAGCATTTCTGTTTGAGTTCAGAAGAGCAGAAATACCTCATCCTTTTAATAACAAAGTTATTTTTTTACTTCAAAACTAATGTATTGTTCAAAAGCATTAGTAAATGCTTTAAAAAATGCATCAGTATTTTTATGTGAGGATCAATCGTCTCAATATTGCATCAGTATCGGAAAATCAAATATTTCAAGATTGATCTGCAGCTCATCCCTACTCTGGAACGATGTCCAGATGGATCTCTTGTCAGATGATGTCTCCAAGGTAGTGCAGATTATGTGAGGACAAGTTGTGAAAAGCATACATTTTTCAAAAATATTTTCTTTTGTGTTCCATAGAAAAAAGTAAGTCATGCAACAACAGGAGGGCAAGTAAATAATGACAACATTTTTATTTTTGGGTGAACTATCCTTTTAACTGATAGCCAAATGGTTTTTAGTTTAAGTGGTAGAAATAAAATAAAAAGCCATTATTATATTTATATCCTAGTATTTATATCATTAGTAACATTGCAAACTTTGAAAAAAATTTGAAATTACTATTTAATGGATAAATGTTTATTTTAAAGAAATTTTTGTATCAAGTAAAAAAAAAGAAAGAAGTTAATATTATGTAAAAATAAATATTATTTTATTTCAGCAATTATGCATGTGTTTTTTACTATGTTTAAATTAAATAGTGTGATGATATATGTATCAGCGTTATATCGGTCATTGGCCACTCCGCTCTCTAAAGCCGGACTCAGACTGCAGGAGTTTTTAAATATTAACCGATTGTGAATTCTGGTTGCATCAAGCACATAAGGAGAGTCTTCACAGATATTCTTCTTTCAAATCTTCTTAACAACAATTTCAAAAAATTCATAACAACATTTTTAAATTAAATATAATTTTGTAAATTGCATGAACCTTTATTAACAAAACAACATAATGTATTATTTATGCATGGTTTAATACAAAGAGCCAAAGCTCCTATCACACAGTAGGCCTATTTTTTTTATTTATCAGAAAATATTAGATGCAGTGGAATTGGAAAGAAAACCCCACAAAGTTTAGAGATGTTTTTTAGAAGTTGAACTTTTTAACTTTACATGGCTTTTTAAACATGCGGCTCTCTTTTGCGAGATGTGAGTGCAACGATCAAAGATGTTCGTCTAGCGCATTTTTACATAATGGAAAATCAGCACAGAAAATGCGTTCTATGTGAGCGGCTTGGTTACGGCTTGGTTTTAATGTAACCAATCTTGTAAACTAATCTTCTGCGCATTGAGCTTCTCTTTAAAACGGATTTGTAAAATTTGCATTTCATGTTTGTTTTTTTGTTGTTTTTTGCCATTTGCTATATATGATCGGATTCCAGTCAGAATAAAAACTGGATTTGGATTGAACGAGGCTAAATTTTGCAAAGTTGTGAATGAATAACGCAGCAGCACCGTATCTAGTTCAACTGGATAGGCAAACAAAAACATTCAAACAGAACAACGACTCTTACATCATCATCTCATCTCGTGCACCACTGATAAGGCTGCCTGACGCACACCTTCAATTCGATTGGCGTCGTTTTTGGATTTTAATGTGGATTTTTATTTTAAATTCGATTAATATTCCAGCCCTAAAATACTCACTTTTCATGAGCACATCAGTTCAATTTCCTCCATTTTTACACGTGTTATGCTGTTTTAACCTCTCCGGTTCTACTCGCACCACTCAGAGCGGGATTCGAACTAGCATTTTGGTGTGTGAGGTGGGCACGCTAACAAGGACGCTAAAGACTCTTGAGGACAGAGAAGTGAGATTTACTCGCACAGCTTTTACTAGCATTTTTTTTTTAAAGTAAGCTGAGGTGTTTGTCTTTTTTTATGCTGGCTTTACACGATCACAACATTATCCAATGGTAAAATATTCACGCTCTTTTCCAGAAACCAGATAAAATTAATCGCAATTAAGCCGTTTGAATAGAAACTTGACCTAACAAGCCTGGATTGCAGCCTCTTTACCGAAACAGACAAGATGTCTGATTATCACTAATTAAAAATGATTAAGCACCTACTTACCTGCGTCAATAACCATTGATTGAGAGGAATGCTGATGCGGGGAAGGTTCTGGAAGAATTCCAAAACACTTTTAAATTTCTATGCTCAAACCAGAGAGGATGCTCATTGACCCAAACAACCAATCATTAAAGTCCTTTGCTTCATTCTCTCCTTCAGAAAGCTCACGGATCCATTTGCTTCCTCAGCCACTCACAGGTTGCATGCCATTAATTGAAAGCAGAGGGAAGTGTGTGACTGTAGTCTATTTTAGTCTTTCAGCATGCTGAAAAAGTAATTTGTCATATTTTATAATGCACTGAGAGCAATACTGCAGCCCTTAGCATAAATGCAAGAGATGTCTGGTTTATAACTTGGAAAGTTTCTGTTTAAGGCTGAATAGAAGCACTTCATTTATATGCTGGGTGTTTGTGGGCTCTGAATTCAAGCTCAGCTCATGGTGGCTTTATTTTCCCACCACGATAACAGGTTCATGACACAGCATTGCAAATTGTTGAAGAGATAGTTCACCGAAAAATGAAAATTCTGTTCTCATTTACTCACCCTCAGGTTGATCCAAAATTGATACTGAAAGTGAACGACTGAAAGTCGTTTTACAACAGGGGATATTTTGAGTAATGTCCTTTTTTAAGCTATTCATGATAATCTTTCACTCTAGTTTTCTCTTAACTTCTCTGTCCGGATCGGAGTCAGTGAGATAAACTTGAGCACTGGATTAGTGAATGACTCATTCAGACCCCTTTGTGATTCAACTGATTAATCAAAAAATATGATGCAAAATAATGATTTGTTCACCACTCATACATGACTACTACTATCATTAAAGCTACACTGTGTAATTTTTAAAGTTGATTCTTAGCAAGTGATCTTTCAAAATGATGTGTGCTCATTAATGTGTAATTACTTCTACCAACTAATCAAGTATTCTCGTAAGCGTAGAATCTGCCATTTAGAATACATACGAGCGAGTCGCTCGAATGGCGGCAGCCATGTTGCGCCTCCATCTTGAAAATACATTAGCCAAAGAGGGACATACCTGGAAATTCAAGCTTCGTCTTTCGCGTTTTTACACTCAGTGGCACCGTGACGAATGCGAGGGGGAGATTACTCGCGACTGCCGGCAGATTTGAAATAATACGGCCAACGTAGGAGTTAAAACGCCCTCGGAATGGGAGGGGCTAGAAAGTAATATTCAGTTGGTAGTCATAAACAATTTCACCGCTAGATGGGGGAAATCCTACACAGTGTAGCTTTAACTCAAGGAGAGCAAAAGGTGGATGTCAAGATTTGTAATTTGTAAAAAAAAAAAAGTACAGCAATTACTTTGCTCACACAAACCTGTCATATGAATTCAGAGGACTTGCACTACTCCTTTAAACAAATCACATAAAACAAATGAAACTAAAAAACAGGTCAATACAAATGAAACATGATTTTAGGCGCTAGTTACAGTTACTCCATTCTGCTTTCTTCCTATCTTCACCTCTGACACAGATGTTTAAAGTATAAAAAACGTAATATTTTATAGATTTGCTTTCTAACTTGCGCACTTCTGTGTACTTGCTCTATAAAGTGAATACAAGGCTGTAACAGAAGCTCCTGTCTAACGGCAACCTCTGCACTGAAGGGAATTGTTGTTTATTTTGCATTGGGTTAAGAGTCCTTTCAACAACTGTTTCTTCCAGAACTCATATCCATAATTAATAAAGGTTGGAGGTAAAAGAGCGTTAGCATAGTGGGAGTCTTGGCTCAAGCATCAAATATTTGATCATTGCTTCTGATTAATAGCGGCAATGATACAATGCTTGGCACATGTAGTAATTATGATGTGATGAAGGCAGCTCCCTCATGGAAATGTGCAAGGAATGTACTTGTGTCAATTAATTGGTCTTGTCAAATTAAGATTCTTCTCTGGAGGATGTGTTTATGGAAAACAGTGGAAATAGTCTGGGTAGACTAAAAGGTTAATTCAGCTGATCTACAGTATGAGTATACAGCCAATGTCTTTGTGATGTGTTCAAGCAGGTGCAGTAACCATGGTAACAACAGAAACCGGATGATGTGTACAGTGCATTAGAGATGATAGCTCAAGGTGCTGTGATTGTACGACTTACATCCACACGTGACTATCTGTCATCTACTGTATCTATCATTTGATCATTCTATCTATTGTTTTTTTAAATGTAAAGAATGTGATAGCCACATTGTAAAACCCTTTTATTAGATTCAACTTGCTTCTGTTATCTCTGTCTGTTGTTGGTTATATCGTTCTGCTATTATCCAAAGCGATTTACAAATGAGAACAATAGAAGCAGTTAAACTAACACTAGGACAACAATATGCAAGTGCTATGACGCTTCCCAGTTTAATCTAACGCAGTACCTGTTTATTTTTTTGTTTTTAAGATAATAGATATAGAATAGAAGATAAAGTGTTAATACTAATGGGTCAAGTGTTGCCAAAAAAGATGCGTCTTCAGCCGTTTCTTGAAAGTGGCTATGGACTCAGCAGCTCTGGTTGAGTTGGGCAGATCATTCCACCAGCAGGGAACAGTCCAGGAAAAGGTCAGAGAAAGAGATTTTGTGCCTCTTTGAGATGGCACCACAAGACTGCGTTCACTTGCAAGTTTCTGGATGCCACGTAAGTCTGAAGTAGTGAGTTTAGGTAAAAAGGAGCAGAGCCAGTGCTTGTTCTGTATGCAAAAGTCAGTGACTTGAATTTGATGAAAGCAGTAACTGGCAACCAGTGCAGTTTTGTGAGGAGAGGAGTGACGTGCGCTCTCTTCGGCTCGTTAAAGACCACTCTAGCTGCAGAATTTTGGATCAGTTGCAGAGGTTTGATAGTGCAAGCTGGAGGACCTGCCAGGAGAGCATTACAACAGTCCAGTCTGGATAGAACAAGCGCTTGGACAAGGAGTTGTGTAGCATGCTCTGATAGGAAGGGCCTGATCCTCCTGATGTTGAATAAGGACCGGGCAGTTCTAACAATGTGGTCTGTAAAGTTCAATTGTCACACCAGATGTGCTGGATTTAGAGTGGGTTTCTTAAGCAGTGGGGTTACCTGAGCCTGCTTAAATGCTGTGGGAAAAGTACCAGTGTGAAGTGAGGTGTTTATGATGTGCGTGAGTGCGGGCACAACTGAGGAAGAAATGGCTTGAAGTAGATTAGTGGGAATAGGATCAAGCGGACAGGTAGTAGGAGATTGGAAAGGAGGAATTTAGAGACTTCTGCCTCTGAAAGTAGAGAGAAGGAGGGTAGAATGTGTGTGTTAGCTGGTAAGATGTGTGTGTCAGTTTGTGGTTTGGTAAATTGGCCGCTGATGGTGGTTGTTTTATTTTTGAAGAATGTGGCAAAATCGTCAGCTGTTAGGGTTGATGGAGGAGGAGGAGGAGGAGGAGGAGGAGGGTTGAGAAGAGAGGAGAAGGTTTTGAAAAGCATGCAAGAGTCAGAAGAATTGTTAATTTTGTTGTGATAGTAAGTCATTTTAGCAGTAGAGATATTAGCAGAAAAGGAAGAGAGGAGGGATTGATGAAGACCAAGGTCAGTAGGATTTTTATAGATTTGCGCCACTTCCTCTCTGCATCCCTGAGTTTAGAACGATGTTCGCGGAGAACATGAGATAACCAGTGGGCAGAGGGTGTGGCGCGGGCTGGCCTGGAGGAAAGGGGGCAGAAGTTGTTCAAGCATGATGTTAGAATGGAGAAAAGAGTATCAGTTGCACTGTTAGTATCTAGTGTTGAGAGCTGATCAGGCGAGAGGGTGAGAGTGAGCGTAGGTTTCGCCGAAAGGTGACCTGTGGAGGAGTTTGTGTTGTGTTCTGAGGCAGGTTGAGGTTGAGAGTGATGAGGAAGTGATCTGAGGTGTGCAGCGGAGTGACCAGCGTATGGTCAGTGGAGTAGTAGTGCGTGTAAATAAGGTCTAATTGGTTACCTGATTTGTGAGTAGCCGCAGTAGATACTCGTTTGAGGTCGAATGAGGCAAGCAGAGTGTGGAAATCAGCAGCATGAGGCTTTTCTAGTTGGATGTTGAAGTCTTAAAGAACTACGAGAGGAGTACCATCCTCAGGGAAGGATGAGAGTAGCACATCAAGCTCCTCCAAGAAACTGCCAAGTTGACCTGGTGGACGATAAACAACTACAAAATGGATTTTAATAGGCCTAGTGATGGTAAATGCGATTCAAATGATCTGTTGTCACACAGAGGTGGTAAAGGATAAAAATTTCCAGTCGTTTGAGATGAGAAGACCAGTACCTCCACCCCGTCCGGTCAAGCGAGGGGTGTGTGAGAAAGTGAAGTTAGTGGAGAGGGCAGCTGGTGTGGCAGTGTCCTCTGGTCTGATCCAGGTCTCAGTCAGGGCCAATAGGCTGAGACCTGAATGACAAGAAATAGATGTAATGAAATCAGCTTTGTTTACAGCGGACTGGCAATTCCAGAGACCGATGGGAAAAAAGAATAAAGTACTAGAAGACACCGGAGAGGTACGCAGGTTGCTAGGATTGTGCTGCCTCCTACGTGTTTGATTTACGCTAGTGATGTGTCGTTCATGAACGATTCGTTCATTTTGAACGAATCTTTAATACGATTTGGGACTACCGAGTTTTCTCAGAGAGTGATTCGTTCATTTTGTGTTGACCGCGCATGCGCGCAACATCCCATAGGTTCTGTACATGAAACAGAAAATGATTTGTTCATCTCTCGAGTCTTCAGGTTCGGCCAGGTCCGAGTCTTTCGTTCTTCCTGTCAGTCCCATAGAGACTATGCTGTCAGTACCGGAAAGACAAATTAGTTCATCTTTTGAGTCTTTTGGGTCTGAGTCCTTTGTTCTTTTGTCCACAGGTATCTCGCTACAAATACAACATTAGATTCGTATTATTGAATGCGTCTGAATGTATATTGTTTTATATATGGGAATTAACATAATTCCTATATATTATGTTTAGTATCATTTATATATATATATTATATACAATTATATAAAATCATTTATTATAATCATTTAGTAACTAAACATAATTTTATTAGGTTTAGTGACAACATGTTACAATGACTGGTAAGCTACTGTTTTTATTATTGCTTGACACAAATTTCACGATTTCAATTCAATTCTTGTGATTTGATTCCGATCTTGATTTAATAGCCTATTGATTCATTTGGATAAATATTCTCAAGAAAAAATATATATCTCTCACCTAATGCTGTAAACATACAGAGAGCCCTCAGCTGGTAATATTATTAAAGGTTAAATGTTTAAATAACAATAATGTATAAATATAATGCGTTTTTTAGTATAATAACAACGTTATTTAATGATATAAGTAAAAATACACTCATCTAAAGGATTATTAGAAAAACACCTGTTCAATTTCTCATTAATGCAATTATTTAATCAACCAATCACATGGCAGTTGCTTCAATGCATTTAGGGGTGTGGTCCTGGTCAAGACAATCTCCTGAACTCCAAACTGAATGTCAGAATGGGAAAGAAAGGTGATTTAAGCAATTTTGAGCGTGGCATGGTTGTTGGTGCCAGACGGGCCGGTCTGAGTATTTCACAATCTGCTCAGTTACTGGGATTTTCACGCACAACCATTTCTAGGGTTTACAAAGAATGGTGTGAAAAGGGAAAAAACATCCAGTATGCGGCAGTCCTGTGGGCGAAAATGCCTTGTTGATGCTAGAGGTCAGAGGAGAATGGGCCGACTGATTCAAGCTGATAGAAGAGCAACTTTGACTGAAATAACCACTCGTTACAACCGAGGTATGCAGCAAAGCATTTGTGAAGCCACAACACGCACAACCTTGAGGCGGATGGGCTACAACAGCAGAAGACCCCACCGGGTACCACTCATCTCCACTACAAATAGGAAAAAGAGGCTACAATTTGCACGAGCTCACCAAAATTGGACAGTTGAAGACTGGAAAAATGTTGCCTGGTCTGATGAGTCTTGATTTCTTTTGAGACATTCAGACGGTAGAGTCAGAATTTGGCGTAAACAGAATGAGAACATGGATCCATCATGCCTTGTTACCACTGTGCAGGCTGGTGGTGGTGGTGTAATGGTGTGGGGGATGTTTTCTTGGCACACTTTAGGCCCCTTATTGCCAATTGGGCATCGTTTAAATGCCACGGCCTACCTGAGCATTGTTTCTGACCATGTCCATCCCTTTATGACCACCATGTACCCATCCTCTGATGGCTACTTTCAGCAGGATAATGCACCATGTCACAAAGCTTGAATCATTTCAAACTGGTTTCTTGAACATGACATTGAGTTCACTATACTAAAATGGCCCCCACAGTCACCAGATCTCAACCCAATAGAGCATCTTTGGGATGTGGTGGAACGGGAGCTTTGTGCCCTGGATGTGCATCCCACAAATCTCCATCAACTGCAAGATGCTATCCTATCAATATGGGCCAACATTTCTAAAGAATGCTTTCAGCACCTTGTTGAATCAATGCCACGTAGAATTAAGGCAGTTCTGAAGGCGAAAGGGGGTCAAACACAGTATTAGTATGGTGTTCCTAATAATCCTTTAGGTGAGTGTATAATAAATATGTAATATAGTGCACATATCAAAATACTCCTCTAGCTATTTTTTCTCGCCAACTAATGTGCTACGATCATTAAATGGCTTTCCTGAGGTAAATGTAACGTTATGTGACATAATTGTTTTCCAGCTGTTTTAATGCCCTCTTTCCGCGGTTGAAAAACACTGATTGATCGATATTATGTATGAGGGATATATATTTCGCTAAGTTGTACTGTAGATCTTTCAACATACATGTTCATTATAACTAGTAGAGATGATCAGTTCACATGCTGCTTGAACTGAGGCACTACAGCAATCTGTCACGTCACATTTACAAGCGCCAAAACTGTATTTATTGTTTGAATTTTGTAATAAAATTGACCGAATCTGAGAGGCGAGAATTTGTTTCATATGAAAAGTAACCTGCTCTGTCTTTTCTGTCGGTGTCAGTGTCCTCTTTGCTTCATGATTTTTCTCTGTGTGAGAAAATGGATGTGTGGCGTGAGAGCGTGTGAAAAGACTAGTCAATTGCGTGAGTCTCACGCTGAAAGTGTGAGAGTTGGCAGCCCTGTTATAGTTCTGCATATTGTTCTGTATAACATTCTATCTATCTGTCCCTTGTTCTATCTAGTTTTTTTTAAGTTTTAAAAATGTGATAGTCACATTACAAAAACCTTTATTTAGATGTAGGCCCTGTTTACACCTGGTATTGGATGCATTGTGGTTGATCGGGTCACAAGTGAGCGATGCCAAATACAGGTGTAAACGGGGTCTAAAACATTTTGAACTTGTCCACTTTTGACCACTTCCAGAAGTAGCTGAAAACATCCGACCGGATTGCTTTCATAGTGTGCTCTCATGTGGTCAAATGTGTTCGAACAGCCATAAAAGACGCCTACTCTCCGCTTACTGACTTAATGTGTAAACATTATTGGAAGCACTCTAGCCAGACGGGATTTAAACTTTGTCGGCTGAAGACCCAAATTTGAAGATGAAAAATGTACCAAGCGCAATGTTCTCTCGCCATTCCTGATTTCTAACACACACTCACGCCGTATGGCGAAAGCTGCTGCTCTGTATGTTTTTCCTTCGTCTCCAGTCACGTTCATATGTAAATTGCACAAGCTTATTTTGTCCATTAGATCGAAAGATCTGAAAAAGCCCATACATTTAAGTATATACCAATGTGGAAACGCCCCTTCATAAACTGCAGAACAGAAAACAGTTTGCTATCTAACTCACAGAACTGCTTTTTCAAAACTCTGTTTGTGAAGTGAAAATGTAGAGCCATTACATTCTAACTTGTGACATTATGGTAAATTCAGTTATGATTATTGTATTCAACATGTTTTAAGAGGATTACCAAAGTCTCTGTGTGTTTGTGTTTGCTTAAGCTTTCTTTGTGCACCTCACAGTCGAAAGCAGAGGAACGAGCCGAGCCGAGTCTCTCTAATGCAAAGCGTAATTACTACAGTGATCCTCTTGCTTACAGCTTGAGGAAAATGGAGGAATGGATAGACAAATGGTGTAATTAGAGGATTAGGAGGTCTTGGGTAATAGGGCAATAGCAGTACCCACAGCTAATTATCCTGTTTCCAATTTCCTGTTTTATTAGTCCTGGTGTGTGTGTATGTGTGTACACACACTGCACTATTTTTAGGACAAACAAAGCAAGTATAACACATCCCAGTGCATGAGGTTTGGTTGTTTACTGTAATAAACACCCTATCAGAGGAAAATAATGCTTTCATTTTTGCCGTTGGCATGATGTGCATGGCTGGTAGCATTGCACGGAGAAACACTCATTACTATGTAATGTCACAACAATTTGTTTGTACTGTCAGTGTTTTCATATGTCAACTGCTAAAATAACTAATAACTTAGACCCGAGAGAGAAGAGAGAACCTAAATTAAGATGACAACTGATTTTAAAGCAAACATTTTGTCGTCATCTTTTTTTTTTCTGTCATTTTCCCTCTCTATAGGATGTTTGAAAAAATAAGTTTTATATATATATGTGTATACATATATATATATATATGAAGAGTTCAGATGCAAAAACCTCTAAGTGCCATCTGAAATTTTCTTCTAGAATGATCATTTTTATCAAGCTCGTTTATTTAAGTTCAGTAATTTCACTTAAATGGCAATTAATAGGTAATTTTCATTGCCATTTAAGTGAAATTACTGAACTTATATATACGAGCTTCATAAAAATTATCATTCTAGAAGAAAAGATGGCACTTAGAGGCTTTTGCATCTGAACTCTTCATATCATTTTTTTTCAAACGTCCTATAGAGAGGGAAAATGACAGAGAAAAAAATCTATATATATAGCCAGCTTAATATTGAGCATTGCCCCAAATCACAGTCCTCTCACCTTTTAATTTTTTCCAGTTAACTTTCTCACCTGAAGACAATCCCTCGGAGAGAGAAACCTCATTCTGTCTGTCATATTTACTCTTCTTTTTCTTGTAAGATGAGCTTCACACCACCGTGGCTCAACTCTGCTGAACCGCGAGCAGCAGTGATGTAGCTTTCCATCACCCGTCACAGCCCGTATAAAAAAAAGTGTGTGAGAGAGAGAGGAAAATTAATTAAATTGTGCGGGGACAAAGGCCCAGGACATAAAGGTCTGCTGTTAGCATTTTTCTAGCCCATTGATTCCTTGTTACAACTGCACATTATGGCTCCCAGAATCCTCATAAATCAATTTGTACACCATTGTCCTTCTGAGAGAGCTCTCCCTAACACAGCACACTGCACTGTGGAGGTGACCATAATCTATTGTTTGAGTTTAAGAACTCTCAGACGGCACAAGACCCCCGAGACTCCAGAGGATGGCTACATGATCGCCGGGCCTTGAGATTTTTCTAAGTTTGGTCAGCTTGCTGTGACACGTGGGAAGACAACAGCGGATCTCCAGGAATCCAGACATATGGGAGCTGTATATTCCGCTCTATCTACCTTGACCCAGATATCAGCGAGTGCACTGTCCGTGTTTGCTTGTTTATCTGATGCTTTGTTCTGCGCCAGATGTGCCCGCTGCGTAACTGTGGAAAATAATTCAAATTACAGTGTGAGTGTGAATATTTAGGTAACTTAATGTGTGCTATTGTGAGTGAGATCTAAGGAGTAAAGTATCTTTAGCTCTGTTCCCAATTTCCAAACATGCACTGCCCGGCCAAAAAAAAAGTTGCTGTTTGGATTTAAATATAGGCAAATGATTAAGAGTCTATGATTGGATCATTATTGCAGTGATTATTATGTTTCTAGCATGTTATCTGTTTGGCAACAGTTCTTCTTCTAACCCTAATTGATGGAGTGTGTAGCTTTCTCAAACAGCCATGTAGGAAGACACATCATGAACATATTCCAGGATGACAATGTCAAGATTCATCAGGCTCAAAATTGAGAAAGAATGGTTGGGAGGGAGCATGAAGAATCATTTTCACACATGAATATTGGCACCTCTGAGGTCAGACCTTGAATTCATTGAAAGTCTTTGGGATGTGCTGGAGGAGACTTTACAGAGTGCTCGACTCTTGCATTGTCAATACAAGATCTTTCTCAAAAATGCACCCTGTGATGGAAATAACATCACAATTTATTTCTATCAAGATATGCATACATTTTTGTCAAGATCTTGTCTCATTCTTTCACAGTTTGAGCCTGATGAATCTTGACATTGTCATCCTGGAATATGGCCATGATGTGTCTTCCTACACGGTTGTTTAAAAAATGAAAAGCTACACACTCCATTGATTAGGGAATAACTGTTGCCAAACATATAACATGCTATAGTAGAAACATAGACTCTTAAACATTTGCCTATTTAAATCCAAATAGTAACTTTTCATTTCGGCTGGGCAGTGTACAGTAGTTGGCTCCCTTGTTGTCTACTTCCTTCAAAACTTAAATGAAATTGGATTTTGTTCAAATATTTACAGTACATTTTCTCTTTATGTCTGCCTTTCACATCTGCCCTAGATTGTGTGCTAGTTTAGTTAATACTTTTAACTTAGCATGGTGTATTACGAATATTGTCAGCTCTTTCGCTTGTGATGTTCCTCATTTGTAAGTTGCTTTGTATAAAAGCATCTGTTATATGAGTAAATGTTAATGTTAAAAGTGACTGTTTTGAAACGCTCTACATAGGCAGCAACTTCAAAAGTGCATGTGAGACTCACTCGACTCACAATTGATTCCAGCAGTATAGCAGTAGTTGTTTTTTTTTATTTAGTTGGAGTATTTTTAATTATGCTTTTCAGTGCTTAATAAAAACATTTTTTGTTTTTATTTCCTTGTCCGCCAACTTAGATATGTTCACTGAACTTGGTGTTATTTTATTATTTATTTATAGCCTATACTATTATCATATTATTTTTTGAGTTAGCTTTTATTTTATATTGATTAAATATTTGTTTTAGTTTTAACCATTTTTCAGCGCCTTTGTCATTTCAGTGTATTTTTTATAATATCATAATTTATTTTTTATAAATATTTCTACACTGTAAACTTTGTTGTTGTTGTAATTTTAGCACTTCAACTTGAACCTAGTGGCCAAGGCAAGTTTTTGATCAAAAATGTTATTCTTCATTTCATTTTATTTTATTTCAGCTTTTTCTCAATTAAGAAATTTTAATTGTTTTAGTTAACAATAACAACACTGGCTGCACTTTAAGATAGTCTTTTCCATGAAAGATACATGTTATGCTACTTTTGAAATTGGCTTAAACAAGGTATCTGACTTCCTTGGGAAATGCTGTCTAGGCAGATGTAGCTTAGATGTAGCTTGCTGCATTGTAATCACATCTTTGCATTCTCTTACTCTGCAGCTCATCCACAAATTTCTTCTGTGATTCCTAACTAAACATGTTACTGATGGAAAAGGCACTGTTGAAGGAATTCTTCCACGGCTTTACTCCACCTTTCTCTCTTCACTCTGTTCATCATAATCATCATTTGATAACCAGCACAATCAACATATTTGACTTTATACATCCCACTGCTCTCATGCTACCTGTGAAAAGGACCATTTAATCAAGTATTTTCACTTCCCCTGCACTGCCGGCTACATTTAACTCACATGTAATGGTATTAGCAGTCAGGGCCAGTTCACCAAAACTCTCTAGTTGAACATTTTCTGCTATGCAATACCTTTTGAACTATGTAGCTTTTTTTTTTTTTTAAATGAAAATGTAAATTGAATAAATCTGATTAATTAAATCAGACTTTCAGAAATACACTCTGGTCAAGCAGAGTCACTTAAACTTCATTATACCATGATTATTTACTCAGTGACAAGAAAATGGTAACATCTGCTCAGACCAAAGTAGTGACATTATTTAAAATTCACCCCACTGTAACTTATGATATTGTTATAAAAAAAAAAAAAAAAAAACCTAATATGATTTCCATATTTTACGTCGGCATTAAAGTCTTTTATTCCCTATTGTAATGGATATCCGAATAAAACGGATTCTCGAACAGGAAAAAAATTAGGGTGGGATTTGATTTTGTCCATTGGTAATTGATTGGATGGTTTGCTATTGGTTGTTCTCATGTGTGTGACAGGTTGTCCCGCCCTCGCACTAGACCAAACACGTCATCAGAGAAGACAAGAGATGTCGCTGCAAGAGGTAGGGGAAGTTATTTTGATTAAAGTTTACGAGGGCATGTGAATTAAAAAAAAAACATGCAAACATAAATCATTCATAAATACTGCAATATCCATTAAAAAAAAATTTGAATTGTCAATTTTGATTTCATGGTGACTTGAAAAACTGTGAGTTTAATATTTTATCCAGTATATTAAGACACATTTGCTGGGGACATGAAAATGTGCTGCACAGCAGGAATGACCCAACCCTTACTTCCAAGTCCCTCGACTGCCTTCCTGAATTCCTGATCCAGAGGAATTAAATTTGCGCTCATGCACAGCTGCATGTTCTGTCCCCGAATCACAGAGCGTGTCAACAAAAGGTCAATGTCTCTCAGGAGCGGGTCATTTGCAGATCGTGTTCCAAGTGCAGCGAATTGCACTGAGAGAAAGAAAACAGACACAATTATCTCACAAGAGTTATTGAGCTCTGTCTGTGAGAGCTGGATTTTTAGGGGCTGTGAATTATGCAAGCATTTTGCCTGAAAAATTTGAAATTATTTTACCTTTTTTTTTTTTTTTTTTTGCCATTCTCAAAACTGAAGTAGGTAATTGGTGCAAAGCGTCTGGAGATGTATTGGTTTATATATATACAGTATATATAGCAGCAGCAGCAAACTTATTAATCACAGAGTGAGCAGTGAATCGGTTTAAGAGTTCTTCAACGTTTGGCCTTGTTGTGAACCTCACATTCTCACTAGTTTATTTGATTTGCCTACTTGCGGTGTACAAACAGGAATCAGGAAAGTATTCTTTGACCTTGAAGGGAAATTAGTGCAAAAATCAATATAAATTCACACTATAAATATTGATGTGATTGGTTTATTTAACACTTTGTTTCCTATTTTTAAAAATGTAATATTTTTATGATTTATTTTCAGTGTTGCAGTGTAAAATTCCCAATGGACAAAATCCAGTCCCATCCTACGTTTTTTTTTTCTTTTTTTTCTTGTTCAAGAAGCTCTTTCACTCGGATACGACAGAATGGGGAAGTCTGGATTTGAATTTGAATCAAGCCATGGCACAAAAACGTACCTGTAGTTGAAGAAAGAGTCATTATCTGATAATTTATCAGCTGTGTTGAGAAGTAAAACTCGAAGACCTCTGACTTTGTGTAACTGTTCATTGTGTAGATGAAAAATTAGGGAACATTGTGCTGGTTTAGACAGTTTTTCTGTGTGTAGACCCTGGGGAACGCTCTCCAGCTGGCAGGGAAGCGGTTGATGTGTTCATATGTGACGGTGAGGTTACAGAAAAGGCTCACCTTCTCTCTCTCCTTCTCTCAACTGCCTCCTTTAGCACATCATCAGCACAACTCTGTGTGCTGCTGTTATATAAAGAACGGAAGAAATGAGTGTTGCCGTATCTCCCATCATTACCCAGTTTAGATTCTTGCCAAGCATGTTCTCTTTAGCTTCATCATCACCATGATTCCCGAAAGCGGCAGTGAGCTCACCTGTTACCGCCCAGCTATTCCTGCACGCTGAAGAAGAAGAGAGTGTTTCATGGAGAGAGAATTTCAATCGAGGACACGGTGGGGTGTCGGGCTAATTTAAACAGTGGGGGTGTTTAAAGCCAGGGATGGGAAAGGACACGAGGTTAACTCTGTACTACGCAGCTGATATTAAGTGAAGTCGCACCTCCCTCGCTTATGGTTCCTCGTCTTTTGGCTTTTGTTTTTTTATTCCCTGCACAATTTTGGGACATCATCCTTGTCTTGAGGCCCCTCGCAATGTTCTAGCTGTCTGCCGCAGCGGCCGTGAGATCAGGAGCCAAGGGCAGCGGCGGTCGCACAGGCCCCCCTCCCGTCAGCGCTAATGTATTCAGGGCAGAACTTCACGCCTTTCAGGTGCCCAGCATCGTGCCTCGTCAGCACTATCTAATCAAATCCAATCTGTTATTAAAAGATGCTCTTGACATTTGGCTCCATCAAAAGAAAAACAAAAACTTTGTGTAATGCGATTGGAGAGGAAGCGAAGTCCCCGATGACCACGGTGTGCGGCGAGGCGATGTGAATATTGCATCTTCAGCGTTCGCTCGCCAAAGTCTGTTTTGCCCCGACGACCGGCCTCTTTTGTGCTGCTGGAGAATTGCTTGTTCGTTCTTCTATACGATTTGAATGGTTTCTATTAAAATGAGAGTAGCACTGTGAGACCAGGATCGAAAACATATTTTCTCCTCTTGAGTTTCGCATTCAGGTACCGCTGTGCTCTCTCGGCTATAGAAACACTCTCTGCATTGTTTATATGTTAGATGAAAAGTGTTAATAGTTTTTCTTGTGATGAAATCTTTTTTTTCCCTCTTGGTTCTCAGAGAAGTCTGATCTCAAAGGAGTCTGTGTTGTATTGAAGTGAAGTCTCCTATAAGACTATAAACTTATGCATCTAACATGCTGCTCTATACATGTGCTGTTGAGGAATATTTCACACATAATGGACATTACACAACACATTTTTTTTGTTTTAATTTTATGTATATAAAAATATATTTTATATAATATATTAAATGTTTTATAATTATTATGTTTTAAATTTACAGTATAATACAATATTATTATACATAGTATACATATAAATGTATTTACATGTCATTTATTTCAAAGCATGTAATTAGTTATATATATGTAATTAGAAAAATGGTAATATTGTGAACATAATGGTTTTAAAATAACGTTTTAAAATATAATTTAGTTCTTTGATGCAAAGCTGAATTTTCATCAGCATCATTACTCCAGTCTTCAGTGTCACATGATCCTTCAGAAATCATTCTAATTCGCTGATTTGATACTTGTTTATTATCAAAGATGGAAACAGTTTTGCTGCTTAATGTTTTTGGAACCTGTAATACTTTTTTCAAGATTCATTAATGAATAAAATGTTAAAAAGAACAGCCTTAATTCAAAATATAAATCTTTTCTAACAATATAAATATTTACTATCATAATAAATAAATCAGTAAAGATAATAAATCAGTATATCAGAATGATTTCTGAAGGATTATGTGACACTGAAGACTAGAGTAATGGCTGATGAAAGTTCAGCTTTGCATCACAGAAATAAATTATATTTTAAAATGTATAAAAATAGAAAGCCATTATTTTAAATTGTAATAATATTTCACAATATTGCTGTTTTTTCTGCTGTATTTCTGATCAAATAAATGCAGGCTTGATGACCATATATTAGTATGTTGTGACATATATTTGTTAATTAACTAAGATAACACACCAGTTGAGATAAAGTATAAAAGGTAAAGGTGAGTTAATGAAGTGATAAATCATCATCATCATAAGCAATACCTCACATGCATCCATATTGGCATTATGACTGTTGCCATAGAAACAAGTAATTTTTTAGTTTGAGGACATGAACAGCTCAGAGTAGAATCAGTGTTTCTCTCTTGTGCTGTTAATGATTGTTTGTTTGATTATTGATATTTTTTTCATCATGTTACTTTCACCTTCGTTCATGTTAAAACACTTCTTGTTTGCCTAAGAACACCCCTTACATGTGGTAAAGCCATGTGGCTATTATGCTGTGTAGTCTCTCAGGTAATGAGAAATCATTAAATATGCATGCATAATAATTATAAAAGAATTATAAAAATGCTTCAGATGGAGTATAGCGTGTCACAGCTTTTGAAACTCTGGGTTTCTTATTCCAGTGAGTTTTACATTAATCTTCCATTTCTTAACCAGCTTGGTTTGCAAGCCTGAAAGCACTTCCACAGCAATATGTGACACGGTGGTAATTTTTATCTGTATTTTTAAATCGCTGTCACAGTATCCCAATACTCGATTCATCATATTAACCTGAGACTGGTATACATGCATGCATGAATGTACGTATAAATCAAGAGTGAACCAGAAAGTTTCAGGACTTCTTTTCAAAATAATAAAAGGCATAAATAAAAACATGAATGAGTATAAAACGACGAAACGCACCAATGACAGGCTGGGTCGGACAGTATCATCGATACAACTCAGCACCTGTCTTTATTTATTCATTCGTTCATTTATTTATTTATTCATTCCCGTCGGTGTGTCACCTTAAAGGGAGAAACTAAATTGGGAGGAAAATCAATATGATAAACTGCTACTTGTTTTGTGTCCAAATTGTTTCGGTTTGGAAATCGATACCTGTGCCATGGCCATTCATCACGGCGTGAGAGAAGTGGGCGGGCCACACGAGATAACATAAAGCTGCAATGTGTTTTTTTAAAAAGCCCCATGGAGGTAAGGGGTGAGAGGGAGTGGGAGCGAGGCAAGGCGAAAGGGTTAGAAATAGCAAGCGGGGAGTGACGGAGGGGAGGCGAGCGAGCGTGAGAGGGTGGTGGAAAATAGAAAGTGAGAGCTACGGCGCTGATAGATGGATGGCAGCGAGCAGGTTTATCAGCCCCTGACAGACACAATAAAAAATAACCTTCGCAGTAAGGGCCCTGCTCAAATTAATATGGAGCAGCCAGGCGATGCCAGTGGACCGCCATTAGGTGCCCATTGACAGCATCATTAAGACAATGGGCAGATTATAGAGGTTACTGATGACACATCAGCGACAGGACAGGCAACATGTTAGTCACTTGACCTCTAGAGAACACTCGGGCTTGCTCAGGCAACCGGCTCCCGAGCCCACGTCATCCTCCCTGCGTCCCGTTCTCAGGATCCCCACTGATTAATTCCTCTCGGAAGTCAGGCGCCCCCCTAGACTCGTTATTCCGCCATTTGTCACTGCCGTGTTACAGAGGGTTCTTTGTGTTTTGGGCACGGCGGATCTTCTCCATCACTTCCTGTCGGAGGCAGCGATGGGAGATGAACTCTGACTTCTGTGTTTCTCACAGTGTGAGGGGATCTAGAAGGCCTCTGGAATAAATTGATCTGCGCTGAGCTCATTACGAATTCCATGTCTGACATCTGTTTCTTAGATACCCAACTGTTTTCGGTGCATTTGGCTCAATTGCTTGCTCACTGGTTTATTTGCTTTAGAACTCTGTTAACATTTGGGAGGAAATTCAAGTCTGAATGCTGGGAGAATTCCCAAATGAAATTGGCCAGTGGTTGAAATTAGGTCCTTTGAGATGCTTTTCTACTGAGTTGAAATATACAAATACACATGGAAGCTTTCCTCTTAGGATTTGTTTTTGACAATGCCTGATAATAGTACTAGTCTAGTATAGAGTATAATATATAACGTATACATTCCTTATCCATGTTATATTAATAACACAACATGTTTTTAATGTTACTATATATATGTGACACATGCTCTGAAGAGTTTTTGACACTACAACAAATTTCTAGCTAGTCTGAAGTGGCAGCTTGCTGCTGACTCCGGTTATGGCATGTTTTTCTTGTTCCTGTTCCTTCAAGTCAGTGCAAAATTGAGTGCAAGCTCATTCTCCATGTTATTTGTTGAAATGTTGTCAAAAATAAACTGTAGCTATGCTATGTGTATGCGTTTGTGTGAGAATATATTCCAGGTTCACCGTTTCAGTCGTGAGGAGAACGACCTTTTAATTGGCACAACTAGTCTGTGATGATATCAACAACACGACTGAAAACCGTGAGTTTTTACACGTGTGCAGGATAATGAGCGTCTGCGTTTTACCTAATCTTTGCACCCCACTGAACGTAAAAGAAAAAAGTTATTTTAAGATGACATCTACTTGCACGGAGCAACTGGTGTAAAGAACACATGAATTCTTTACTTGCAATTAGATCGATTTGCATTCTTTTATTTAAGTGGGGGAAAAAAATGCTGCATCCCTCCGTCACGATATTTACACCTGAGCTGTTTCTTCAATCACTGTTTAAATTGCACTCATGTCATCTGTCACTGAACTTCTCCCCTGATTGAGGAGAAATTGACATTTCACTCATTTATACTCGAGGGGAATGTGTTTTTTAGGTAACACCTGAGCACAGCAGCAGAAGTGCCTTCCTGTCAGTCAAACCCTCCGCGGTTCACCAAAAATCACCTGCATCCGTTTTCACTGATGACTTGTCAGGAAGCTGCGTAAGCGAGAGTGGCTTTGTCGTACTCGTTGTCTTCTTGAGTAAATTAATAAAGAGAACAAGACAGGGTGAACAGTAACAGCCGTCTGTGATAATAAGACGCAGTGTGTGAATCTGAAAGTGAAGAGTGATCTCACTCTTAAAGTGAAGTCTTGGCTTTGATGTGAGTTGGCTGTGGGCGCAGGGGCTGAAGACAGGTGGGCATGCGGGGGTGGGGGGGATCAAAGTCAACACAAACATACCTCAGCCTTCAATATTTCATGGGGCTCCTGACCACCACTGAAAATCCAAGGCCACGCAATGGCTGAATCTCTTTTGGCACTTATCGCTGTGTGTTGTTGATTACTTCACAGTCAAGATTTTATTGTATGCCCTGAGCGTTAGAAGTGCCTCTTATCTTTCAGATGTCTCACTTTTCTTTTCTCACCTCAAAGTCTGCAGTTTTTATGTCTTTTTCTGTCGCTCTCTCTTTTTTTGTTGAGGATCTAAACTGATGCAATAAATTTGATCTTCTTTATATAGAGGGCAACGGTGTATCTCTTGCTTCCTTCGCAGCTTCTACAGTACATTATCTAATAGACTGTGAAACACTGTAATAATTACAACTGTATTAATAACGGCAATAATTCTGCTGCTGATGATAATAATAATTAAATGTTTATTTGTTTAATTTATTAAATATTTAAAATTTAATTATTTAAACTATACGTAACTTATTTAATTGTGATAATAATAATCACCACCAATAAATAATGTTTAAAATGATTCATTTCAAATTTAATACGTTTAAATGTTGAATAATAATAATAATAATAAATTAAACATTATTACATTATTATTCTTTTTTAAAATGTGGCTATTATATATAAATATACTGCCATTTTACAACATTTTAAAAATTGTATTTAGAAACGTTCGAGACAACATATACTCTATTGACCATGAACTACAGTAGTAGTTCATCAAACAATGATCAAATGATTGAGAAGTGCGTTATATCCAGGCATATATCCAAATGGGCTGCAGTCAAGCACACTTTCAGCGTTTAAAAGAGTTAATTCAGGTGCTTAGATTGCAGTGGTGGAGAGTGATGCTCTGCAGTTTCTGTAACGCATGCCGTATTGTGATAGACTTTAATGGAACTGCAGCATGCAGATTGAATTCAGCACATTGTTGGGTTGTATTTGCATCATTGAGTATCTTCTGAATCCCCTCACACTGTGATAAACAGAGTTTATTATATATTTTACTATTTAATGTGATGGTGCATGCACTTAACTTGAAATGAATGAGTTTGAGAGACTTTTCTCTCTCTGTTTCGCTTTCTCATCTAGGTCAGACATGGTATTCGGAGGCATGACTGGCATATAGCACATTCTCCATGACTCTGACACTTGCTAAGGTAAGCACATATCATGAACTACCAAATTTGTCATTTTAATTTGAAATGAACCCTGTCATTGCAGGGCCATCTGTGCATCGGCTGTGCAGTGTTTTGCAGTGCCAGTGACAGAACAGCACGTGTCAAAGGATTTGGAGGTGGGTGCTTTTATAAGTAAGAGTGATTCTGTCCCTCAGCAAAGCATGGAGCACTTTGCCGGTGACCTTCTTCGTGAGTGGGGCTGAAATTGGATGATTGCGTGCTGTGTTACTGGACAAGTGACAGGTGGCCGTATCTCCGAGCTTGAAGGCAGGCAATCTTACCTGCCCAGTCCATGTGTTCTGCTCCCAGTTCTCAGGTATTGGATACCCAGCTGAGATCAAAAGCAGTTTGAAGCTTTACAGCAACATCATTATATATTTATGCCCTTATCAGCTTTCATTTCCACGGAATGCATAAAATTTGGTCGCATGAGTGTTGATAGCACAGGTGCAAGTGGGCTACGTGCAACATATGCGTTGCAGCAAATGCATGGTGATTTATGTTTGTGAGCTCTCGGCACAGAAGAGCGCAGCACCGTATGTGATTTGGTTTGTGCGAGATCATAAGCATGACTTTGATGTAACACGTCTGGCGTCTGTTTTAGAAAAGGTGCGAAACTGTACAGAGACATAGTATTAAAGTATGCCGAACTTTTACTCAAAGTATCTCACAAAAACACTTCAGTGAAAATACGATTAAATTGTACTGAAGTAAAAAAAAAAAAAAGTAAACTTTTGATTAGCTTTAGGCGCATGAAAACAAGAGACAATGGAGGTTTTCCTCATTAAAGTAACGTGATGTACAAACTTTGTAAAGCAGCCTGTTTAATAAGTTTTCAATGTCTTGACTATGCAAGTCACTAGGACTGGAAATGTGTTAGGCTACATTAAATTATTAATTATTAAATTTAAACCACAACTGATTATATTGTTGTTTTAGTTTGGAGAATAGTTCTTTATAGACTAATCAACTGTTTTTACATTTTAGTTGAGAATTTAAACTAATTTATGAGGTGCAAAAACTCGGTTGTAATGGCTGTTGAGGTGTTTCTTTACAAGGACCAGTTTCTAGTGCTTGAAGTCTATTCCAAAAATAATCAATTCTTATATTTTGAGAGACTGGGAGTCGATTCCACTCAGGGAATCGTTCCATAAGAGCCTTACGGATTTTGATTCATCCCATTGACTTGATTCAGATCATCAAAATGATTCTTTCACTGTCACTGATCAATTCAGTGACTCTTTCTGTATGTTACATCATTGCACCAGTAGATGGTGATGAGTGAGCATCTTGTTTAAGAATATGGGTGATTGTTTCAATCATTCACTTAATAGATTCAATCGCTCTTGGAATTGATTCCTTTGTTCCAGAATCGTCAGCCCTACTAATTAGTTGTATTTTTTATGAATGGAAAGTTTAAAATAATTGGATATAGTAATCTGAAGTTTTTTCTGTGTGTAATAATAATGTACCTTACAGTGTACTTTACACCGCAAATGTTTTAGGCAGTCAGTGAGTTCATTACTGACAGCACAACTTTCTGATTGTTCATTCCCTCCTTTTTTTTGTTGTTGTGTTATCGCCACCCACAACACCCTCATCCCTCCCCTTTAAAACCTGTGCATTGCTGGTGTCACATCATTAAAACGAAGCCCTCTTTATGGCTGTTTTGCTAAATAATTGGTTCCTCTGCTCCCCCTCGCAGTGGCAGGGGGCCAGCATTCGCGCAAGCTGTTTGATGTGTTGGCCAATAATAGTTTCCCCGAGTTACAGTGTTTGGCAAAGATGCTTCAGAGATGTTTCCCACTGCCCCCCCACAGTAATAACACCAGCTCTGAAACAGCTGCTGTTAGTCTACAGCAGGCCTCACTGTACACAGCTAGAGACAATAAGCATCTCAACCCACACATCACATTGAGTGGGGTTTCCCTCTCTGTTAGACTAATGAATACAGAAGTGTTTTTGCTGGCTCTATGCTGTGTTGCGTAAATTGCTTTAAAACTGTAGCTTGGCAAGTAGCACATATAATTTAAAGCTGAAGTATGACATTTTTTTTGTTAAATACGTTCTCCTATCGCCGCTGTGGAGACGACTAAGTAAGACATTCGTTAGATGATTTGCTCGGAGGTGCTTTCAAATCATTGCTCTGTTTGTTTTGTGCATCCTGACCAGCCAGACACATGGACTCCAACCAATGCACTATGATATTCAAAGCAACAATGTAGTGTTTTGTCATGTTACACCTTTACTTGTTGGAAAACATAGCTTGTTTTACTAGAGTACCTTTTGTAAATGGCCACTGTTATGGTACTGAAATGCAGTTAGTAGTGTTGCTACATTTAGCTAGGTATTCCCTAACACTGATTTACGGATGTGTGTGGAGTGTGGTGACAGTCAAGGTCATAACGCGTCATAGTATACTGTGTTTGACCTCTACACATAACCCGTGCATGCTCACTGTGAGTAAATTGGTCCAAGGTTGCACTGATTGTTGAGTGTCACCAAGTGTCATGGTGATATCACAAACAGAAGTGACCTCAGGCTTGTACGCATTTTTATTGTTTGATTTGTGCTTATGAAGAGAGATAAAAATGTATATACACTGCCCAGCCAAACAAAAGTTTTACTGTTTGGATTTAAATAGGCAAATGCTTAAGTGTTCATGATTGGATCATTGTGGCAACAGTTCTTCTAACCCTAATTGATGGAGTGTGTAGCTTTTAATTTCTTAAGCAACCATGTAGGAAGACATATTCCAGGTTGACAGTGTCAAGATTCATCAGGCTCAAATTGTGAAAGAATGGTTATAGCCATCTTCAGTCACAAATAATTACATTATATATGTATGTATATTATATATTTGACCTTGCAGCACAAAAATAGGCCACGTCTTCCTCAAGCAAAACAACATTAAATCCAAAAAAATAAAAATAAAAATAGAAACTGACAAAAAGGAAACACAACATCTTATTTGGCCTTTTCATCTATAAATAAATACTAAATAAAAAATAGTTAATTAATATGAGACACGTTTGTACTAACAAAAACAAACTCTACTGCAAATTCGACCCCTAGTGCTATTTGTGTAGCTTTTTTTCTCTTCTATAAATTTGAAATGAAATGATCTCAGAAACCTGACTGTTTTGTTTTGGGGGGGGGGGGTTAACCCCTGGGGCAGTTATTTTGAGCTTACCCACATTAAAGCCCGAGGAGAGAGGTAAAGCTGGTGCCGTGTGCAACCACTCCAGACGGATTGGAGTAATTTCCATTGACAAAGCTGTCAGAGGAGCTACAACCTCCTGAGCCGAGATGGATGCTGAGCTGGGGGGGTGGGTTTGGGGGGTGTCAGCCTCCCATGATGCACTCTGCTCCTTCGCATCATCAACTCACTTCATAAATGACCAAAGAAAAAGGAAGAGTCTGAACTTTACACATAGCATGTATGTACTTGGTGGTGGTGGCGCAATGGATAAGACACATGCCTTTGGTGTGAGAGACCCGGGTTCGAATCCACTGTGAGACACCAATGTGTCCCTGAGCAAGACACTTAACCCCTAGTTGCTCCAGAGGCGTGCGACCTCTGACATATATAGAAATTGTAAGTCGCTTTGGATAAAAGCATCAGCTAAATGAATAAATGTAAAATGTAAATGTACTTTCATTTCAAGTCAACATTAAATCAAAACACCCCCTATTTACTTTTTTAATACATTCCTTGTTGCATTTTGAATGATTCTTTGTCTTGGTGATCTTGTCAAAATCTTGCTCCTCCTCTAAAACAGCTTTCCTTTTCAAAAGACATCATCAAGTTCTTTGATTTTTCGACCCCTCTCCACCAACCACCTGTTGTGTTCGTGTGATGTTGCTTATAGAGGTGTAATATTGTGGTGACGGGTCAGTTTTAGAGAGTCGGATGCATAGCAACCGCATTGCAGACAGGAAAACGCACTGTATTTGTTGCTTTGTTCTCAGTATTGATGAAGCAAACGATGAAATCTATATACCCTTACAACGTTACTGCAAAATGCAATGTGAGACACTGACCATATAAATTTTTTATGCCCCTGCCTTGAGGGTCTAGGGTGAGACTATGAACTGATGTAGGTGGAGCGGGCGGTGGGGTGAAGGGGTAGATAAAGAACAATGAGAGAGAGAGAGAGAAAGAAAGAAAGGAAGAAAAAGGGAAATGTTGCTGAAGCAGCATGTTGTGTGCTGCAGGTGTGGGATTGTGGCGCTTGTTCCCCTGGGCTCGGAGCTCCAGGCCTGTCACCTCTGTTCACTCTCCTCAAATCAAAACCACCCTCATCCCTGCGACCCACTCACTGCATGTCACCTGTCCAGAGGGGAATGCAAGGTGACTTTGTCTCCAGGATTTCGAAATGACAGCTGGAGGTTCTTATTTTGAGACACTTGCCGGATCTTCATTCTTTTGTGGATGCCCCCGCTACAGGCCTGTCCACGCGCCGTGGGTTGAAGGGAGCAGGATGAGCTTCTCTCAGTAATAATGCATAACCAGTCCCTCTGTCAGACCCTGTGTTAGGGATCACGTCCGTTATGTTTCCAGTTGTCTGAAGGGAAGTGACAGCTGTATTTGTCGCCTGAATGGCGGTCGCAAATTTAACAAAAAAAATACGATTCACTGTTATAAAGCTTTGTCAGGTCAACGTTAAACTGGCGCTTTACGTCCACAACGTGATGTAATTCTGAATTAAAAAAAAACTTTATACACTATTTAATGTTGAAAAACTTTATTGTTATTATTCATCTGGAGTTGATTTGGTTGTTAAGGGATTGGGGATTCCACATGGAAAGGAAAGTAATTTCAGAGGTGGAGCAATTTATTACATTTTGATGAAAGATTACACTGAAAAATCGAGTATCTGAATGTAAATGTTTCCGTAGTATTTAGTATGCCGAAAGCAGTATATTAAATGTCTAGTATATCTGTATGCGCAGAATTCTGAAGTGTGCATCTGATGGACACTCCCATGAGGCAGCGTCACATGAGTGCCAACATGGCAGATATGCAGATTGTATTCATATAGAGACAGAGCGTATTTTGGCCACGCCCACACCGGTAAGTGAAAAAGTGGGTACAGGCTGGAACGAATGGGTAAATTGGGATCCTGACACTATGCACTAAAAAATGCAGTAAACATTTTGTCACTGGTAAGTCAAATATCCAAATGTCAGTTTTATATATTATATTTTTGTAAGCTAAGCTATACTGTCACCGATTAGGTTCCCTGCTCCAGTGGACATGACACCTTGTGCTCTGTTTCAATTGCCTATACCCACTTTTGTGTCCTTAAATGCTTGTTTTTGGGGGTCGACAGATTATAAAAACTTATTTCTGGGTTTTTTAGCTTGTTTGCTGTACACCTTGTCACATAGCAGCTTTTAGACATTGTTTTGTTTTTTGTTATAAGTCAGAAATGACCAGGAGGCAGCCTCTCGCAATGCAAAGTCAATGGAGACGGTTGGATTGTTTCCCCCCCCGGTGGGCGTGGTCTTCAGATTATGAAGCGTTGCGCTCTGTCTCTATTACACATCAGCATACTTAAAGAAAGTACACTTCAGATTAAAAGTTTGGGGTCAGTAAGATTTAATAAACAAATTAATACTTTTATTTAGCAAGGAAACATTAAATTTATCAAAATTGAAAGTAAAGACCTTTATAATGTTACAAAAGATTTTTATTTCAAATAAATGCTGTTCTTTTGCACATACCATTTATCAAAGAATCTTGAAAAAAAGTATCAGTTTCCACAAAAATATTATCAATGTTAAAAACAGTTGTGCTGCTTAATAAAAAAAAAGATTTTTGAGCAGCAAATCAGCTTATTAAAATGATTTCTGAAGGATCATGTGACGCTGAAGACTGGTAGCCTGGAAATCCAGACCTAAATCTAAAAGATTAATGGTCTGGCGTCGACTAATGAAAATCGCCCAGCTCGAGAGGCGGCACCAAGCA
The DNA here is from genome assembly GCF_963993115.1 of Abramis brama. Classification (NCBI taxonomy): domain Eukaryota; kingdom Metazoa; phylum Chordata; class Actinopteri; order Cypriniformes; family Leuciscidae; genus Abramis; species Abramis brama. The sequence goes on from NC_139975.1 coordinate 9,000,688, forward strand.
TGCATTTGAAAATCTCACTGCACGCAATTGGATAACACTACGACCAATCACAACAATAAACCCCATAGCTACCAGCGGAGCTAACTGGTAGATTAGACTCTTACCGTATCCGGCCGGCAAAACAGCAAAAACGTCCTTCTTGCAAAGGAACGATTCCAGCGGCGTCTTCTGTTCCTCTTTTAGATAAAAAGCCAAGTCTAACTCGTTCATTGTAGCGGCCAAAGCCGTTTCAAACAACTGGTATTCATCCATAGCCATCTTGCAATGTTTACTAATGACTTCGATGTCACAGCGCTGTCGTCATCTGTTTAGCTCGCCTCTGGCCCGCCTATATCAGATAACCCGATGTGATTGGTGCAGCTCAGATCGAGGGGCATATTTAATGAGCATCATTACTCGACACAAGAGTAACTCGCTGAGCAAATTCAACTTGTGCTCTCGCGAGAACTCTGGATTACCAGGGTAGAAGACTGGAGTAATTGTGCTGAAAATTCAGCTTTGCATCACAGGAATAAATAACATTTTAAAATATATTAAAATAGAAAATAGTTAATTTAAACTATAATAATATTACACAGTATTACTGTATTTTTTTTATCAAATAATTGCAGTCTTGTTACAATTCTTGCAAAAAATAAAAAATAAAAAAATAAAAATGAATGGACGTTATGAATTTGATTTTAAATTTTGAATTGAAGTGTACTTAATTTACAGCCAAGAAGTACTTTCTTCATTGAAAGCAGTATGACTGTATGCAAATTAGACATTTAAAATGGAACATTTATTAAAGGGGTCATCGGATGCCCATTTTCCACAAGTTGGTATGATTCTTTAGGGTCTTTCCATATAAAGTTTGTAACATAATTGGATAAAATTCCTCAATGGTTGTGTAAAACAGCTCTGACCCGTTTTGGTGTATGTCTCTTTAAATGATATTGAGCAACTGCTCACCCCACCCCTCTCTTCCGTGGGGCCTGTTGACACAAGACACGTAAAGTGCTGCCTTGGCGGACACTATACAAATGGCTGAGGGCGGAAATATGCTAATACGGGACGGTCCGTCAGTGGTCGTGGGCGGAGCATGAGCAATATGACTCATATTGCAACATGACTCATAAATCATATTGCTCTGAAAAATCCAAACGGCTTGATAAATGAGAGTGTTTAGACTTTTTGAGGATTAAAAAAAGGAGTGAATGTATTTTTTTCATTGTATGGTGGTTGTGTCCAAACACTGCAAAGACACATTTAATGCAAACACCATATAAAAGTGAATTTTGCATCCGATGACCCGGCTTGAAAGAATGTTTGCAATTTAAAAGATTTTTTTTTTCATAGCACTGCCTTTTTGTATACACACACATAGACTAGACGAAAACACAATAGGACTTTTGACTATTTTGCAGATAGAAACTTTGATATTACCTTGCTCCACAGGAGGGTTTTCAGCCAGGCTGAGCTACTTAAACTAAAAACTAATGAAACCGAACAGTCTGTCATGCACAGAAAGAAATATATAAATAACAGGCAGTGGAGAGAGAGAGAGAGTAAGGAAGAAGAAAGATGTTTGTGTTTTGCTCCCCTGGGGCTTTCATGCGATGCCTTGCTTTGGCGGCGTACTGAGATAAAATGAGAGTAACGAGATATCAAACTAAGCCGTCCACCTGTCTGTTCCTCGCTGCCTTTATCCTCAGCCAAGCCGCCCAGTTGCATGGCTCCTTCTTAGGATGGATATCAATATGAAACCCTGCAGTATTTCCACAGCAACACGACATGGGCCACACTGACCAACGCTTTTGGCATTTCATGTCCCCATCGAATATATTTTGACACCAGTTCCTCGGCTCTGTTTTTTTTAACGTTTCCCTCGCATGTCAGCTTGAACGTGTAGGTGGTGTGAGAGAGATCTGTCTGCGAGTCTCACGTTGACTCATGTTGACATCTGCCACAGTGTTAAAGTCAAGTCTTCGCAGGCTAGCGGGAGTGCTAACCCGCTAGGCTAGGCTAGGTTACCTCTTTTCGAATGTTTACAGCATCCCTGAACAATGAGAAGGAATGGTAAACTGTGAATGAATAATCTCATTGATAGCTCAAGATGGACAAGGCCATGAGACTGCGCTCATGTCCATGCATAATTTCTCACCTACGAAGGGAACGACGTGGCTTAGCACCCCGCACACATCTGAGGGGGTGTTTGCATTGTTGATCCTGTCAGGTCCCGCAAATGCTTCCTGTTTACTGACTGACATTTCCGACAAAACAGTAGAGAGGCTGGGATTAAACCCTGTCCACTCCAGGGAAAAGAAAGGCAGGAGATGAGCATCCCTCATTTGCATAATACAATCAAGATATCACTCAACACACACTTTCAAGCCCCTCTGACCCTTGAATAAAACATTTCAATTCTATGTTTGTTGATTGTGCATGTGTGAAAATATGTGCTCAGAAGCATAGAAATGTTATTGACTTTTTGACTTGGTTACACTGTTCATTTATTGTCACAGAGATGATTTATTGGCATCTATCACTGTAAAAAAAACTATAATAAAAGTTATGACAACATATGTTTTTACATTACTTTAACTCATCAATGTAATTTAAGTAATTCTCAACTCTTTTTAATGTTATACAAGACATATTTTTAAGTCAGTGTAATGTACTTAAAGTTGAAATGACTTGTAAGGTGAGCAAGATTTAAGACGGCAACTTTTTTTCTTTTTTCACCGTCATGAAAGAACCTTCATTGAACCTTATTTTTCATATTTCATATAGAGAGAGAGAGAGAGAGATTTAATTGAACAGGTTTAGTATATTGTTGTGTTTTTGTCATTTTTATTGGTTCATGTTTTCTATAGATTCTATTCATTTTTATTTCAGGTTTAGTTATTTTAAGTACATCGTTGAAAATAATGAAAAAACACGTTTAATTATCTTTTCATTTTTATTTCAGTTCATTTTTATTTCAAGTAACAAAAATGTGTTGTTTTTTTAACATTTCTTTGTCAACTATAATGACCTTGCTTGGCTATATAATTTATTTGAAAATTAGTTTAAGTAAGATAAATCTAAAAAGTCAGATGAAATGATCTTTTCTTATATATCACATCTCACTGTTTTTGTTCCTCTCCAAGCTCTCCAGCAAATGAATTCTGCTTCTGTGAAGATGGGTCATGTTTTGACAAAACACTGCTGCGGTATTCAGCCTTCTTCATGTCATTCCCGATTCACGGTGAGAGATTTGCCCAGATTGCCCACCAGCTGGGAAGAAATGGCATGGCATTATGTGTTTCTGCAGTGCCTCATATTGCTTCAGTGTTTCGAGTCGAGTTTTCTCGCAATCAAAGCAATCTGTGAAACTTCCTACTGCTTTAAGGAGGACTCTATTAGATCATCTACATTATGATGTTGGAACCTGGAACAAACAGGAAGAGTAACGGGGGGGAAATCTTGTTGTTCATTTGGTTTGTTTTGCTCGTGAATTCTGGCCTGTGGCACCTTTGTAGTTGATTCGACGCTTGTTTAAACATGTTTGTCAGTTATTCTAAAACTGCAAATGAAGCCACCCTAGTTTGATTCAAGTGTTAATTGGCTCCAGACACAGATTGGCTGCCTCTTGTTGCATCTCACGAAAGCGTCATCATTACACAAATGCTCTCCCGCAGGGGTGCTCGAAAAGCGCATTGCACTTGAATGCAGGTTTTAAAATGAAACACAAGGGTAAGCAAATTCCTCGGTATGAAAGCAGGCTTGCTATTTCCTTAATCACACCAGGAAACTCATTTTTGATATGGGTGGCAATCTATTTGTAGCGTGTGTTTTGTAGACTGTCAGGTTGCATTTCTTTCCCTGCTCTCCGAAAATAGCGTGCTTTTGACTGTGAGCCCTTTGTAGATTAAGCAAAATTCAGTTTGCTTGCTCAACGATGCGGGGGGAAGATGGATTTTTGCATTATTTCATTTTCTATCATCATCCTTGCCACCTCAAATCCAACAAATGGGAGCCAAGCAGCTGAGGCTCATATGTCCGATACCACCGCCACCAATTCTCAAGCCAGTTTCAATATAACTGAGCTATCGGTGCGTGACAAACATCCGAGGAAATGGGTTATTAGTTGTGCATGGCTTACAGAGTTTATAAATACTAAGTGTTATTGTAAAGATAAACTGGCCTGGCTGAAGAGATGCATGCGGAATCTGTCTGTAAAATCTTTGTATGATATTGAATGTGAAGTACGTTGATTATTCTGTTATTGCGCTACAAGTACCTCTATTAAAGCACCATTTGGACAATTGAATGGACCGTATTGTGTGTGTGGTGAAAAAAAAAGCAATTTTCTAGTCTTTTCTCTGCAACAATTGTTTTCCATCTGATAAATTGAAAGTATTGTGGAAAAAGTGGTCCCCTGAATGGCCTTCTGTGATTAAACTGTGTTTCAGACATTTTTGTGTTCCAACTCCATAATGTAGTAGTGAAGTTTTGCCCAGATTTTCCTTTAGAGGGAGCAGTTTTGCTGACTTGTGGCCTTTGGTTCTTCTGGTCAGGAGAAATGTAATTTTATTGTAACATTTTTCAAAGATTTGTCCCTACCACTGTTGCAGAAGCTACAATGATACTAAATGACAAGCTTCTCATAATTTAAAGTAGTTCAACAAAGGTACTATAACAAACAGCATCTCCACTCAAGCCAGAAGTCAAATTCTTTGTAAATACAGGCTACTATAATAAAACCTTTTTTTTTTCCTGGAACAAATACATATGCTTTTGAATTAATTAACAATTTTAATAGGATGATAGAAATAAACTTGAAATGAACTGATAAGAGCTAAAAACAGGAATGAACAGCAGGCATTCATTTTATGTTTTTATTTTTATTTAACTTTACATGTTGCTATAATGAAGAAGAGCTGAGAATTTAGTCAGTGAATCTGTTTTTGAATTGGTTCATGTGTTATAATCTGAACAAACAGATTCAGAACGAATCAGGAGTAAACACTACGTATGAGGATAAGTGTTGAGGATGTAGCTGTTTGCACAGTACATAATTGATATTAAAAAACAGTGACATTTAGTCATTTAGTTTATTCCCCAGCCATGTTCAAATAAAAGGGTTAGTTCATCCAAAAATGAAAATTAAATTTTGAATGAAAAGTCATCATTTACTCAACTCTTTGACTTTGTGGAACACTAAGGAAGAAATTGCTACTTGCTAACTCTCATGAAAATGCCTGGTTTTCAGTCAGTCAATTTTGATTTGCTCTTTATATAAACTCTATAGTTTCAGAAGACTCATAATAGTATACTTTATTATAGTGCATTAGTCAGATTGGAGCACTTTTATGATTTAGTCATTCGCGTTTGGAATAAATAATGATAGAATATATATTTTTTGCATGAACTTTAACTTTAAAAATAGTTCTGTCATGACAACTCTCGGAGAGAATGGCATGGTAATGGATATGGCAATGTTAATATATTTGGTCTTATATTCGGAATATATCGGCTACGCTGCTGCAGAGCAAGTACAGAGACTTGCTACTGCCAGTACATTACATGCATGCTGCTGTGATCACATAAGACGTTTAGTAGCAGATCTGTACAGGTGGAGCTGGGGAAGGTGGATGGTTTTTGAGGCATACTGCACTGCTAACAGCAAGCAATGCAAAGTATTTGAATGTTGAACAGCAAGCTCATTGGCTGCTGATGCCACAGCAACCAATCAGCTGCGCTATGTACTGTAGATATCGATGTGATCGCAAACAAATTGAGTTAAGGACCTAACAGCCTGTGCCACCTTCATGAGTTTCATGAAAAACATTGTATTTTGTAGTTTAGCAAGCTAATGTTTTGAAGTATAGTTTTCCCGACACTGTTCATTATAACAGAACAATGAAATGCAGGTGTCAGTACTATGTAAATCACCATCTCTTCTTGCTAGTTTCTTCCCAGATCTGTTCTTTGAGCCTTTGTGAGGGACCCCTCTTTTCTCTCCAAGGCCACCATCTCCTTCCTCCTTCCTCTCTTTTTGGTGAGTCACGAGCGGCTGGCAGTCATACGGAAACATCCCACAACAGACTGCATGGTAATTACACAATGGAAACTAATCAGCTGGAACATTGCTCCTTAATTAGCTGACCAAAATGATTGGAGAATGCGCCCAAGGGGTCATGTTCTGAAGAAGTCCCACAGCTCTTGGTTCGAATCCTTCCAGACGTGGCTCTTTAGCTTCGGTGCTCTTAAACCCGTGTGCGCTGCCGGAGCGGATGAGGCATGAAGGACCAGCCGAGGAAAGTTCCATTGGATCTGTGGCAATCCCATTAGGGAGATTGAGATATTTTAAGGTTGGCTGCCGGTATGGCCGGGCGAGCGCTTGGTCTTTCCTCTCCGAATGCAAATGGAGATGAGGAGAGGTCAGCTAATCCATTCTAATCAACTTTGCTGCAGCACTTTAGGAATTCATTAGTAAACACCTGGAGGGAAAAAGGCCTCTCAACAATGGCAGAATAGCCTTGATTACCATTCACAGGGATTTGCTCTGGACACTCGTGTTAGGTGTGAGATAAGAGGTTGATTAACAAATAGCCAAAAGGACTCTTCTGTTTTAAAAAATCTGTTCAACGAAGCAAACAGGATTTTTGCTGATTTCAGACCCATCAATAAAAAAACGTGTTATGTTCACTGGTTCCATCATAAATGTATTTGTTGGCAAAATATTTGTTTTATCATTTTAAATGTAATTTAATGAAATGTCAATATATTTTTCTGACACTTAAATTATATATATATATATATAATATAAGCAATAAAACATTATGCATTTTGCTAAATATTGGCCAGATCGGACCTTCTTTTTGTTGCTGTGGATCATGTGAATTTGTGTCTTGCATTTCCAGAACATTCATATCATATTCTTGCAGATCGTGTCATTTAGGGTCACAATAAATCTATCTGCACCATGAATTAAAATGATTCTAGTCATCGAAATAACACACTTGGGATTTGGCATCTTACAAATGCCAATAAACTCTGTGATTATTATTAATGATTTTTTCCACCACATTGATTCGTTGCCATCTTGTTGTTCCATATAAGGTCGGAGACAAGCCTTGTTATATGTGACCCTGGAGAGCAAGCAAACTTTTCAAAGTTAAAGTCACAAGACTTAGAAAATTGAATAGGATTACCTGGCTGCCACATGTTGACAGCTCGTTGGGCTTAGGTTAACGCGGCAGTTTCAGGAGAGAACGTGCTGCAAGCTCATGTCAGTGTTTTGACGCTGACCATGACGATTTGAAAGCTGTGCAATTGCACTCACATAACATGACCTTGTGCCACAGAACTTGTGCACTGTGTGCAGAAAACTGCAGAAAGAGTAAATTATTGTACTTTATTAAACTACACTGTGTATAAAGCAGAATCATTTTTATTAAACACCTTTGGGATGGTGCATGGGCTCACTCTGAATATTAAATCCTGCCTTCCCAGTGAAGCGCTTGGATATATTTTTTTAGGAGTGGATTCGCACTGACTAGAATAAATTGTTATATTTGTTTCTGAGTTTGAACTCCTAGCACAACATTCTATCGCAGAAGTGCTATATAATGGTTTGCATTGATGGTGTAAAATAGGATAGGAATGGCCTTGGCACATGAATAGTGTAAGGATGGTATATATCAAAGTACTTTGTAAGTATATCACAGTTTTACCACGGAACATGTCCAAAACATTAATAAAATGGTATTTTAATGGAAATGATGGCATTGAATGCTTTTACAAAAAGTACATTATTGGTACCACACTCTTAAAAATAAAAGTTCCAAAAGGGTGTTTTCAAAGTGATGCCATAGAAGAATAATTTTGGATTCCCCAAAGAACCTTTTGACTACTGCAATTTGTTTTTTTAATAATCTGAAAACCCTTTTTCCACTAAAAAAATCTTTTGTGGAATTGAAAGGTTCCATGGAAGTTAAAGGCTCTTCATGGAACCACTGATTCCAATAAAGAACCTTTATTTTTAAGAGGACGTGCTGCAGAGATATTGTAAATCTATGTGGTGCTGAAGAATTAGCTTGGCTCTATAACATTGCACATAACATTGCACTCTATGGTAGCATGTAAAAAAAACAAAAAAACAAAAACTTTTTTTCAAAGTATGATATGATGTGGCAGCATTGAAACAGGTGAGATTACTGTCAAACTATCACATGATATCTTGTGACAAACATATGAAGCTGTAATCTGTCCCTGTTGAGTCTCTGAAGGTTAGCTGTCATCTGGAATGGTGTGAGTCCAGGAGAGCAGGACTGCATGATGTTTGCTCTTCCTCAGAGGACAACATCTCAGAAGCTGCCTCCTTCCGCCACGTCATTTCACCGGTGGATCGGATGCCGTTTTGATATTTCAGGTTCTGTTTCGTGACATTTGGCTGACTGAGTGGAGATGGCGGGGACAGGTAGTGGCAGGTGAGGCTGAGGGAGAAAAAGACCTGTCATCTCCCCGGTTATCACAGCGGTGTGCAGTTTTCCAAATGCCCTCTTTTCAAACAGCAGAGTATGTATTAACTGTAATGGTGTGACATGGCAGTTTGGAGCTGCAGGAGAGCTACTTCCCAGTGCTGCAGGCTCCTCCGCTCTCTTGTTTCCAGTAAGATCTCAAACAGGCGACTTGAAAGACAAATGGAATCTGACATTTAACATGAGAAACATAGAATGGTGTCAGAATTTTCTCCCCTGGGTGGCCGATGGGGAGATGCATTGGACCAGATTTTTATAAGTGCGCTTGGACATGTTGGAAAATTTCATTTCAAATTTATTTCATTTTAAGTGACTATTTTTCCAACCTTTCTATGACTTTTAGAATAAAACATGCTATTTTTTTCCATTTGAAAATTACTTCTGTCATCTATGTATAGGCCTTCATAGTAATATAGATTTGCTTACACAACGTGATATTACAATGATTTTAAATAGGTTTTTATTTGGTCAGTGTTTTTTTTAGACAAAGATGTTTTAGCAGTGTCTCGGAATTCAAATTTCACTGGATGAGTGTTTCAGTGAGTCAGTTCCTTTTTCAAAACTCTGATTCAATGATTTATTGATAACCTTTATTATTTTAACTACATTTTACAGGGTGTATTGGGATATTTGTACCATTGGTTTTTGGACAGATTGTTTTTCTATTTATCGGTTGATATATTTAATTGTAGCTATTTTGACATATAGATTATTTTCCCCATTTTTTAATGCTCAACTAAAATTAAATTATTTTTGTAAAACAAATACAAATTTAACTCTGTTAATTGTTATCTTTATCCAATCTCAAAATGCTTATCCATTTTCATTCATTTTTTTATATTATAATGTAGTGAAGCCAAATGATTCTAATTTTCAGACAGAGTTTTAACATTAATGTGTCTAGTTTTGTTTTGCGATTTTGAATCTTATAGTTTAATTGCTGCATGTGTCACTCAGCCTCCGTAGACATTAACAATGCAGATTACAGAATGACCCGATTTTGCTTTTTATTTTCTGGATGTACTAGAAAGGGTGCTTTGTGTTTGTCTATATTTAACTCTTTTATTTCAAAATAGCACTGAAAATCCTGTTTTCCATGATGATGCAAATTTTTAATTGTGCATGGCAGGAGCTGACACACTCATAATTTAATTATTGTGAAAGGTCATACCCAAAGTTACTTCATTGTTGACTTCAGCTTGAGACCTTTGAAATGTAGTGGGTGGTACCGCAGTCATGTCGCCATTGAACATATGGTACTATTTGATCTGACTGTGGCAAATAACCTCCTGAAAGGCTTCCTAGTGGCCGCACAATATTTGGCCTCCATATAGCTGCCACGAGTCATGATTTATTGATTCATTTTTGCCATGAGTTATGGAAACCTGTGCAGTGGCACTGAAAATGAATAGTATAGGATTAGATTCCCTAGATGGCATCTGAATATTAATCAGATGCCTTATAATTTATAACCGTCAACGTTCAGCTCTTTAACACTGTAAATTTGCCCTATTGTGACACTCTTGCTTCAGGATGATGGCATGAGCTGTTGCATTCATTTTATCAATATTTAAAACGCATATGATGTAAAAAAAAAAGAAAAAAAGAAATATGATGGGAAAGAATAACATTACTCGCTTTAATTTTCACCCTGACGGTAGGCTGTTTTACGCCACAGCCGTCAGTGCACGCAGGAGTAAGAATGCGTGAAGAGTGCAAACTGTCATTTTTGTCCTGATGAAAAAGAATTTCAAACTCCACTCAGCATATAAATTGTCTGGGCTCTCGTATGAAGCTCGTGGAGGTTGTGGAGAGGGAAATACTGTAAGTAAAATTGAGAGCAAAAGGGAAATTTTGCCTGTCTGCATGCTTCCTGTAGTCATTTGCCAGCGATTACCATCCAAGAATAGCAGCTGCCATTAGCATCCACGTCATTTCCACTGCTCGTAATCTTTTTGAAAGCCTGTCCCGTTCCACGTAACGCATGAATTCCTACTTTATCAACAACCATACATGTTTTATGAAATCTTTAAGTGGTTTTATGAAGATGATGAATGTAATTTCACATGATATCGGAGTCCGTTCTGCTCTGCCTTTGACATTCGATGACCTTTTTTTGCCATGTGTGCTAAAAGACTCTAGAGATGAGATTGTGCGTCGTCAGTAAACAGTATAAGACATCCTGGATGATACACACGCATGGCGTGTGTAAATATTTCAGAGCTCTAACATTTTACCAGCGGCTCATTCTGAGATCTCGGAGGTGAACGTGTTCCCGCAATGTTTCCGCATCGGTGCTCCGTGACGCTGAAAGCGGGTGACCCGAGTGTCTCGCCACCTGACATGCGATGCAGATCGGCCCGGGCAGGTGTACCGTGTCAGACCCGGCATAGAGTCAAGGTCAAGCATACCTTGCACTACTGACCCATCTCTTTCAAACACAGGCCCCGGAGATCCACCTGTCCAGATTGATTTCCGCAGTGTAAAGGATCTTCTAGGCCTCGACAGGCCATCAGAAGCCAAACAGAAACCGGCTACATAAGCAGTTTTGAAGAGGTTCTTCATGTGCATTCAGACGCCATTAGAATATGTTTGTCCTTCTGAAGCTGACCTCATTTTTAAGCTTTAATTAAATGCTGTGGACTGACATCGGCCTTAATGACTTGACTGTCTTAGAATTGCTTTGCAGGTGTGTGTGTGTAAGAGAAATGAGGCTGTGATGTTCTCTCTCTCACACACACACACACACACACACATTATACTGTAATCTCCACCTTATTGTATTAACCCATACATCTGTAATTGCATTTCAGACAAGTTAAGTCTTCTCGTATTGCTTTGAGTCACTTCCATTGCAAGGCAACGAACGCAGGGACCTTAGTGTGAGCAGTCGGCGAGATGTTACCTAATGAGAAATTTATTCTGCTAATTTAATAACTTATGTAAACAAGAAGAAGTATTTAAATCGCTAGAGAGCAACTCAAATTTGCTCAGTGTCCTTATGTACACCAACAAATACGCTCCTCCTTCCCACCTGGGGACGGAATAGGCATCGGTGCACTTTCCCCCCCGAAACGCATCCTCCGTCGCATTTAATTTATCAGCCAGAGCAGCGTTTCTTTGAACATTCAAAACAGGCAGTACAAGGGCTGCAGCCTGATCAATTACTCCATCCTCTTCGCCTCCTGCCTCGCTTTGTCGTCTCTGGAGTCTGGCAAATAGCGTTCTCATGTGCTAATATTTACAGCGGAATTTCCAATATCACGCTTTCCTGCTTCATTCCCTTTCCTGTGTCGAAATTGCTTCCCTGTAGAACAAAACAATTATTTATGGTCAAATGCACTAGTGCATATTTTATCATGGCATTGCATAATTGTTTCTTTCTCCTCGCTTCTGTCGGGATCTTTGCACCCGTGCTGTTTTTCCCTCGCGCATTATTTATTTAGCTGTCACTGTGCGACTTTTGCTTTGATGGACTGTGAAACGGCGATCAGCGACGCTTTGCTACCGTTGGAGTTTTATGTGCAAAACTCAGTTAATTCCCGCGTCGTCCTACGTAGGCACAGTCTTGGTGATGTGGCCTTTCCTGTATTGTCTCTCTCTGGCCTACATAATAGGCAGTCCTCTGTTCAGAAGAATCCTGAGGGGCAGGTTTAATAACCCAGATAGATAGTGCTGTTAGATTTCTATCTGCGGGTACTCTGTCTCTGCCTGCAAACGACCAGGTGCCTCACTCTAAGCATTCACAACGCTTCCTCTCACCATGTAAATAACATTTTTCACCAGAGAAACAGGTATTGAGAGAGAGAGAGAGAAGAAAAGGGGAGTTTGTGTGAGAGAAAGAGGGGGGTGGGGGGGTTGAAGAAAGCCAGGTGAGAAGTATCACACTGCTGGTTCTATTTTTGATGTTGAAAATGAGCAATGTTTTTGTTTTGTGTTAATTTTTGATTGTGCAAATGAGAGAAACCGTTAGGAATTGTGGATTGAGAGAGTTCGCACCGGTGTGTATTACTGAAGCTGTGTAGTGTTGTACTTTGTCCTCTAGGCAAGGGTAAATGAGGTGGAGGTAAAAATAATATGCCTAATTATATTTTAGGGTGTTGAAATGAAATTAGAAAACTAACCCTCACGTTAGGGGTAAGCTGTGTCATGTCAAGAGGTAAGTTGAATAATTTAATACGATTTGCATTTCAAAGTGTTTTTTTTTTTTTTGTATATGTTTTACTAATGCACTATTACATTTTCAAGTCTTTTTTTGCTGCATATTAACATTTGCAGTAACCATTTAGAAGAATGTTTCATATTCAGAATGTTTTAGTGAAACAATTTTCAGCATTTATAGTATCTAATAGTGTTTCATTTGAGTACAAATCTCAGTATCAAAGTATAACTATAATTTGAGCCACTGGCACAGCTTACCCCCAAGTATGTGTGGCACGTTACTTCACAGCTATACATTTTCCTATAGAAATACATACTATATATTTCCCTAGGTTTATATTCCCTACTTTGACATTAGCTGTAATTTGTAGTAAGGTGAATTCAAGGTGAAATCAAGCTGTTTTTTCGTCTTCCTAGCTGTCATTATTTATTTTAACCATCATTCAGGATGTCTTGTCATCTTCCCCTGGGCTTCACTTGTCCCGTTTCCAGTATAACCCGGAGTTAATTTTGCATTTTAATATTAATAAGGTTTGTCAATGTTAAGCAGGCGTGTGGGTGCAAAAAAAAATTTGAGAACTTATTCACCAGGGTTTCACCCCCGAGGAACTGGAAAATATGAATTATTACACCCATTTAATCAACTAATGCAGCCTCAATAAAAATCACATTACTGTAATTTAAATCCAGCTCATTAAACTTTTCCACAGACTCTGAGAGATTATTAAAACAACTGTCAGAAAAAAGCTATATTGAGAACATTCTAATAAAGTTTGCGGGTAAATGATAAAAAGAGCAGGTTGCAGGATTTTTGGTAATTAAAACAGTGTTTCAAAGGCTCTGTGAGTTTTGGCAGGTGACGCATGCTGACCTGATTAACCTACAAATTGATATTAAATCTCAAGATGTCTTTCTTGGCACTCCGTTAATACAATCCGAAGCCTAATTAAGCAGTTAATACACCAAATTAGATGTAGTGCCTGTGTAGCATGGATATAATGAGGATAGCGGTTGAAATCTTGATGATTTCAGTAGTCGTGCATAGCTGGACTTTGGACTGCTAGTCTATGCTACTTTGCTGCGTAAAGGAATTCAGGCTTGTCAAATAAAATTCTTGTGATGATAAAAGCTTGAGTTCTGTGCAGGATTTAGAACATTTTTTGGGGTTTATATTGGACTTTTTTATTCAAAACCCTTACAAGTGATTCAGGTGTGCGAGGCACTATATTTTCTTTATCTCACCATTTGACTTTATATCTCACAGTATGTCTTTATATTTCACAGTGATATTTTATGTCTCACATTTTGCCTTTATATCTCGCAATGTGACTTCATATCTCATGTTTTGACTTAATATCTCACTATTTGATTTTTATATCTCACAATTTGACTTAAATTCTCACAACGTGACTGTTCATATCTTGTTTTCACGTTTTGACTTAATATCCTTTAATTTGACTTAATATCTCACAATGTGACTTTGTATCTTAAGTTTGACTTTATATATATGTGACTGTCACAATTTGTCAGCATATCTCACATTATGACTTGTTATCTCATAATGTGACTTTATATCTCACAGTTTGACTTAAAGGAATAGTTCACTTAAAAATTTAAATTCTGTCATCATTTACTCACCCTCAAATTATTCCAAACCTGTATGAATTTCTTTCTTCTGCTGAACACAAATGAAGATATTTTGAAGAATGTCGCTAACCAGACAGTTGAGGGCCCCATTGACTTCCATAGTAGGAAAAAAATACCATGGAAGTCAATGGGGTCCATCAAATGTTTGAGACAGACAGTGTCAAATATTACTCTAGCCTGGTAATGTTTGTCATCTGTTAGCAGTTTAAGTGGCGTCTCTGAGCTGTTCGCACCATGCTATGACAGATGAGTCCACAGAAGAAATAGGACATTGTCCTCCGGTGTCATTAATTAGTGAGGTTCTACAGGCCGTGGCTGAGGGATATGGGCTGACTCAGAGGCTGTAGATCAGTCACACAGGGCAGTCGCAGTCATTCAGCCTGACCAGCGCTGCTCCTGGACACAAGATCTTATCCGTCTGGGAAGAGACGTATATATATCAAGTGCTTTCTAACACACCAGATGATTCACTATAGCCTTGGATGTAAATGCTAGATCGGTTAGCAGAGCACTGTAGCAAACAAAAATTGCAACATTTCATTTTTAAGAATAAACAAATACGTTTTGAGGATCAGTTTGCCACGATGGGTTTCTTTGTTACGGATCAAGCCTGTCACAAGATCAAGGGGAAGCATCCTCTCTTTGTTGAAGGGTTTAGAGTTCAAGTGAATGCGCTGCGGGCTTCTCCACAATGCGTGAGTGATTTGAATTCAGCTTATCTACCCGTATCTGTCCCAACTGTCTGATTGAGTGAAATAGGGCGAATCATTCTGTCACCTACAAGGGGATTGTGCTAATGCATCCACCTGCCCATCTTGTAATGTCAACATGTTGCTGGGATTGTTTGTTTGAGTGTGTGTGTGCATGCAATTCAGTTCAGCTTGCTGTCCACAACGAGTTCAGTTTTAGGTCATTCACATTTGGAAGCAAACATGTCCCTTGACAGAAACCCCATATATAAGACATTCTAAATGATATGAAATTGTGCACGTTGGGCTATATATATATATATATATATAGTTATTTTTGAACAATACCAGCAACACTTGTGACGTCAAGGGGTCAGAACAAACAAAAAGTGGAGCTGTAAAAGTAATACTGTTTTTATTTTGCCTTCATCAGGGCTAAAAGGTTACAGGTGTACGTATGTTCCTTTAATACAAACATGGACAAAATTCAAACTTGCAAACAACCAATGACATTTTTTTTATAATATTGTGTGTATCATCCACCAATCACAAAACTCATCAAGCAAATGATCACACAACATGCTTCCACTCAACACTGGTAAAAAAAAAAAAAAGAATTACACATTGAAGCATTTATATGTTTATATATATATATATATATAGTATAGTATATAGAACATTTGAAAGACCATTTGTGCCTTTATTTCATGTCAGGTGTTGTCAATGTTAGGCTTGTATTTTGAAAATGCAAAATGTAGTGGGAAAGTACTCCCAAGGTCAAAGTTCAGATGAAAAAGAGGCTGTTGAAATGTGCAGATTGTGCACATGGTGAGATTATATAAGTTAATTATATTTTAAATATATTTTTTAACTGGTTAACTTGCACTGATGTTGCATAATGTTTCGTGAATGTTTTTTGGGGGAAGAAATGATAGTTTTGTCTGATCAGTGATTTGTGTTTTAAGAAGCTCTCGACACCAATTTTGAGAAAGTAATCGTTCATAAGGATTTGTCACTGGTGTTATCCTACTTTCATGTGCTGGAACATCCTACTTTCCATTTCTGAAGTAAAGTTTCTTTGGGGTTGGAGAGAATACAAAACATGGAGGAAGACATATGTACATATGTGCAAAACTGTATATAGATGTAGATATGCACAGATATATATGATAAAAACTGCAACAGCTAGCAAGATACATTTTTGAAAAAATGACAAAAAAAAAAAAAAAAAAGAATAATTACCTACTATTTACTATTGATATTGTCCTCTTCTCCACCATGTTGAAAGGTTATGGGTCATCCCAAATTGGTAACATGAGGTAACAAAATTATCTCTGAAGTTCCCAGCATGTGAAGTCAGCATAAAGCTTCTCCCGTGTGGTTGTGCTCATAGGAAAGAAAAAGCTCCTTTCCAGTGATTTTTTTATTATTTTTTTTCATGTTCAGACTTCATGGCTTCTGGAAAGGATCTTAATATTTTATTAGGCTGCATCTTTAATGCACAAATCCAGAAATCGGAGCATTTCTGCGTGTAAAACAATAAGCCAGGAATTCGTGATTACATACACCCAAAACCCAACACAGCAAAAAATTTCCTTAAAGCGTTATGTAACAAAAAACATCCTACTCTCTCAAATTGACTGTTGATTATATTACCAAGTTATTTTCTTGCATTTCCTTCTACTTCTTGTTTGCTGTCAGTTCAAATTATAGAATTTTAAAGTCATTCTCTATTCAATTATACATTTCACCACAACCCTGTTGTTGAGATATAATTTAGCCACGTCTTTCAAAATGTATTGTTCATTAATGTTCCTGGCGTATCTATCATAGTTACTCTCCTCTGCTCTCTCATCTGTCTCTGCCTGTTTTGCATGAGAGCAGTACTTGTCTCATTGGCATGCATCTATTTACCTCCAGGCTCTTGGTTATTTTAATACAACAATAGTACAGTAAGCACTTTGGAGAGAAGCTACTGTGTCACCAACAGTCACTGATGGAAAGCCACAGTGACAGAAATTTATCAGTGTAGCTAAATTTATGGGGTGCCAAGTGCTACACTCGACAAAAACAATTCTGACAACGCCCGACACGTCACCTGTGCTGTGCCAAAAAAAGCAAAAGAGAAAAAAAGTGCGCACACACAAACACTTTTACACAAACCTTGACAGGTCTTAACCTATTGGGTAACAAACTACAAGAAATGAGAGAAGGATAAAGTTTATGTTAGGCAATACAAGCTTGTAGAACTCGAATACAAGATTTAAAACCCTTTGTTTGTTTGTTTGTTTTTTTACGATCTGAGATAACAAGATATACAGTGAGGGATAAAAGTACACTGCAAAAAAATGCAACTTCCATTTTGTCAGTGTTACGGTTATTGACTGTTATTTTTATATTTTGTTCCATTTTCTTTAGTTCCTGTTTCCCTGCTCTGTTTAGATTTTGTTTCCTTGAGCTGTGTCCGAAACCGCCCCCTATACCCTCGTTTACTATTCCCTTCATCACCCCACTAATATAGTCCACTTGAAGTGTAATCGAGTGAGTGAATTCGGACACGGTGTGCGCCTGAAGCCTGAATCTTACAGTAGCAAACTAACAGCTCAAGTAATAATGGTTTATCTTGAACTCTGTCATGGAAACTAGCATTTATAAAGCTTAATTAAACAATTTAATAATCAATTAAAAAGGGATTTATACCTGTATGGTATTAACGCTGTAGCTACATTGGACTAGCGATTTGGAAAATGGATGGATCAGCTGCGGGTGCCATCTTCTGACGAGACACTGGGATCTCACTGTGCTTTATGAGTATTCTCTAACATACATCGGTTGTATTGCGGTGCATTATTATGGGATTGAATGAGTGCACTCAATAACTCCACTATGGTTTCGGACACCACTACAAATGCCTGTCCTCTCAAATAGTGCTTTACTGTATATTTAAGGGTAGCCTATAGGGGGTGATTTCGGACAAAGCCTTGATTTCTGATAATATCTCTGTTTTTGTGATTATCATCAACTGTATCTTATTTAGTTCCTGATTATCCCCTGCATATATAGGCCCTGTCCCAAATGGCACACTTCATGCACTTTCGTTCTTGTGGACCTACAATGGCTGCCGCGCACGTGTGTCCGTTAAGTCCATGTTTCAGAAGGGTGCTTGCGAGTTTTTTCCATTTCAGTGAGTATATACAACTTGTTTTGGTGTATAGAAGTAACTCTACATACAATTTGCTAAACAAACTGAAACAAGTTAAGCAAACTACATTCTGCATAAATAATGTTAATGCTCAGCTTAATTTAAAATGCAAGCTTATTGAACTTGGTCCGATTCATGTGTAAATACATTAGTTTTGAGTTTGACATATTATGTTTGATAAAAGCAGAGACCAATTTTAGTTAAGTTGATACAACATATTTTCTCAGTATTCTCAATAAAAGTTGTGAAGCTGGTTGCTTCAAGTTTTTGAGTTTTCTCGACTTCTGATTATTTACAGTGTAAAGACCCATTTTTTTTATCCATTAGGAATTGATTGGATCTTGTGTTATAAGTTGAAAAATAAGGAATTGGTGTCAGAAGACAAGAAATGTTGTCAATTTTAGTGATTTTAAAACTTAATTTAAAAAAAGTTGATGCTTCACTTGTCTGCAACATAATGTAATTTCACTGAATTGTCTTCATTTAGGGAGTTTTCTCGGCAAATGTTAATATTTGTGAATTGATTATTCAGAATTATAAATGAATTTTTCCATGAATTGTGAGCACTACTTTTGCACGACAGCATATTAAACACACTGGGATTGCATATTCAGAAGACCTTAAAATATAGTATTTGTTTCTTCTATTATTTTAGCCTCTCTTAGCTTCTCTTTTGCAAAATGCACAGTGGCTAATGAATTCCTCTGAGAAAGTCCTTGTTAGTTAAATAGTTAATGACAACAGAAATCTCTGAAATTGTGAATACCCAAGCATAATATAAAGTCTAAATGGCAAAATTAATGTGCAGCTGCCTGAAGTTCTGGTTTTGTTCTAAGGATTATAAAAGTGAGATATGGGCCCCTGGAAGCTGGATTGCTGTCTTGAAGTTTGGAGCTGGACGAGGAGGATAACTGTATTATTAATAGCTTCACGTCCTTATGCAAAATCCTGTGTCAATATATTTATTTAACACAAAATGAAGCTCTCATGAGCCTCATCTCTGCCAAGCATAAAGAGGGAAATTAATGTTGAATCACCCGTGTGAATAATTTCATACACCATGTCAGAATGAGCCTCAGTTTCCTATTCTGAATGTTTTTTGGATATTTTTTCCCCATTTAGATGAGAACAGGGGCTATTATAGTCTCCACCAGTCCACCTCAAGGAGATGTAGAACACTTGCTATCCGTTAGCATTCCCGTTAATCACAATGTAGGTTGCTTGATGGGTGCAGGACACTTAATCTGAATACTGTCATCATTGCCTCTGATCCACGCAGCTTCATAAAGGATTGATTGGTACAGACACCCACCTTCCATCCCCAATTTACCTAAATACTGTACATGATAAATCACAGGTTTTTAAAGTACAGTTTTAGCACCCATACATTTTCATATCTTTGCATAGACATAGAAACATGCATTATGAACATACTGACAGCATCTAAAACTAAACATATAAAAATTTAAAACTAAAGCATCTAAAATGTAAACATTGTTGGAAATATTTGGGATAATGTGAGTACACAAGTCAACAAAATATATACTGTAACATTGTTTTAATGGTTTTTTTTATATTTTAATCCCAAAACCTTACGTATTGTGTCCTCAATTGCAAAGTTACTTATCGTTAGTAGAATGTCTAAAGTTGACTTTCAAAATAAATTGTAACCATTATGGTTAATAGACATTTATCAACCTATTAAATTTTTTTTTTTTACATTGTTAAAAAGTGGTTATAGGTTTATAGGGAAGGAATTAGGAACTCAAAAATATCTACATCATTGTAAAATGTACCTAAATATTTTTATATTATAAAAGATCTAAAGATTTTATGTTTTTTAAAGCTGTACATTCAATGTATTTTTTTTTAAATACATTAGACATTTTTTATATGATATCAATACATCTATTTTGTTTATTTCAGTGTATATATCTGAATTCTTATCACATCAGGCTGGATAAATCAATGCTTTATTATGCTGCATCATACTCACCAGAAATATTATTCTGTGGTTAGGGCAACATTTAATATCTACAAAATATGCGCAATGATTTTTTCTTTAATTAACCCAAGTAACCACTAGGTTATTTTCACAGTTTTCTCCTTGAGGGCAATACCGTGTAAACCACATAGCGAAAAGTATTAGTTGGGAAGATTTCTACCATCTTTCAATCCACATTTATTTCCAGCAGATAAACTACTGTAACTACTTTCTTTGAATCCTAAGCAGCTTGATGTATTCGTTCCCCAGGTCCAATATCTGTCATGTGACAGTGGAAGATTCATTAGTGATTGGTAACGTGCCTTTGAATATCTCTCACGCAGGATATTGGTGATTAGCTTTGTTGATTAAAAACATAATTTAAAGCTTTCGTTTAATATCTTCATATGCGAGACCAATATTTTAATATCTCCATTGAATGATAACCTCTCAACCGCTTATGGAAATCTAAGTAGTCATTCATCACAAGTAAATCTAATGAGACCGTAAGGAGGCTCATGCTCAGAAATGATTTTCTTCGTTCTCTATGTATTGAAGACATCATGTCTCCGGCATGGCTTCCTTGATTTTATCATTAGTTAGATGGAAACCTGCTGACTAATATAGGGGACCAGTTATGAGTTTCATGTATTGTTAATGGGGAAGGAAGACATTGAAGACCTCCTAAGGCTTTCGTACGTAAGCTGTCTGTAACCATAGTGACGGGGGATGGATTTAATGCTTTGAGAAATGTGAGATATTCATAGGAGTCCTCAGGAGTAAAGACTGTGAAAGAGGGGAGAAGCTTTGAAATCCAAATCTGAGGACAACTAAACATCAATCAAGAGCCATAAGAACCGCCCCGCAGGATTTCCACATGCCTGATCTGTAAAATGCTTCTATTCTGAGGTTCTGTTGTATTTCTGAGTCTACTTTGGTTATTGGGAAATGACCCATCTTAAATCATTTTGCATTACCAGTACTTAAATCACCGGGGATATGTTGAAAGGAAAACTCTGGAAAATGCAATATATGGCCGAAAGTGTGCAAGCTGAACATTTCATTTCAAAATCATTGGCATTTAATGGGAGTTGGTCCTACCTAAGTGCTTCCATGCTTCTGGGAATGCTTTCCACTAGACATTGAGCAATAGGGCTTGACTTACAGTTGACTACGTCCAAATTCAAACGAAAGGTGTGCAGGTCAGTCAAGTTCTTCCACATCAGAGTTAGTAAGCCATTTATTTATGGTCTTTCTGGATGAATTTGTGAACAGGAGCATTGCCTACTTTAAAAAAAAAGATCCTTTCGTTTCCACAAAGCTGTAAGCACACTACTTTTTAGAAGGTGTTTTTATGGTATATGTCACGTCTGTTTTGGGTTTTGTTTCATGTTTTTTATTTTGCAGCTTTGTTCCTGGTTTCTTGTCATGTGACTTCCTTGCCCTCATGGCTATCTGAAATTGCATACTTCCCTACTATATAGTACGCGAAAAAACAAACAGTAGGTGACAAAAGTAGTATGTCCAAATTCACAGTACTCATAAATGAGTAGGCAAAAAGTACCCAGATGACCTACTATTTCTAGCGAGATTCTGAAGTGTGCATGGACACTTATTTACACTTTACTTTACTAGGTCACAGGAGAGGATTTATGAACGGCAGTGAAGTGACGCAACTGATGCTGGTAGGTCACATGATAATGACAACATGGCGGATATAGTACATCCGGATGACATTCACACTACACACAATCATAGAACATAGTTTTTTAGCGATCGAGAAGTACAGTAATTACTTATTCAATAGAAGTACCTACTCAAGAGAGTATGCGATGTCAGACGCTGCCCATATCTTGTGCTTCTCTAGTCTCATGTCTAATGTTCTGATTGGTTCTTGCTTCATCAGTTCAGTTTTTTCATTGGTTCATTGTGTTCAGGTGTTTCTTGTTAAGTCATTTTGTTTTTGTGTTTAAATAGTCCTCATTTTACCATTATCTCTTGTCTAGCTTTGTTTCATGTAACCGCTGTAGGTGAGTCTAGTTCACAGTCAAGTACGTCAAGTTTATGTTCACATTTATGGTTATGGTATGTTTAGTTAAAGTTGTCGTTTTGTTTGTTTTTTGTTTTTTTCAATAAGCAGCACATGGGTTTGCATTCGACTCACCTTCAGTGGACTGATTACAGTACAGCATTAAGATTAGGCTTTACTTAAAGCATTTATGTATAATGCATTGTAAAGGTATTTGTAACGTCTGTTATAATGCATTATATTTTTTCATAAATAATTGTAACCAAAATACTTTACGATATTTGCAGATTCCTTACTTCTGAAATAGGTTGTTAGTCATGTGTTTTAACGCATTATACTTTCTGAAAGTGTGTTCAGTGATTAGATAACTATAAAAATATATTATAAATGTGGTTTCAATTATTCATGAGACAATACAATACATTATAAGCTGCATTACCATGAATAAATAATGCATTAAAATGCATTTTATTTTAATGCATTATATAATGCAATATATATGGCTTTATGTAAAGTGTTAACAATTAGCCGAACCTTTCAATTTGAAGAGGGTGTTAACATACTTTTGGGTATCATTTTATTTTCTTCTGAGTGTTGACATTTTTCTCAAGTGCAGATTCACATGTCGCCAGTGGCTGGCAGTGAGGTTTCTTGTGGGTGTTCCCACTACTGGTTGTAATGTTTATGAATGACATTCCCGGATGTGAACTCCATGTTGTAATCAGTTTTCTTGCCTCTACAAACAAACCTTTTGGAAGGAAAAGACTAAATGTAAATGAAATCAGTACATGAGATGCTTAAGATTAAAGACGAACGAGAAACAGCAAGTGCTCTTTGTCATCGCGGCTATTTATCTTCGGAGAAAGTCTATGCGGGTTCATGAAAGCATTTAGCATAAGCATTCAGACTCGGAGTCAGCACGGCGAGTGCTACTGTATGTACACAGAGATATGTATTATAAATTATAGGAAAGTTGCTGTCATAACAAAGTGACATGTAGCGCAGAATCAAGTTTAGACAGCATCTGCTTGCATTGCACCGCTTGTGTCTGGTGTAGACACGGTGTCAAGCTGCGTTCACATTACCAGCGACATGATTCCATTAATTTCAATAGAGAGTAACAGTGGCCGGTGGCGACAGGATGTAGGAATGTCCAGTAATGCGACAAATTAGAGATCTATTAACTTTATGCAAATGAAGAGCAACTTTTGGGAGCGACAACCAATAGAGTGAAATCAGTGGAGTGCCCGTGATGCGACACTATACCGAAGTGCAATGTCGAGGGAAGATGGAGAAGTTCATTTTAGCAGTCAGCACTTTGTTGTGTCCAGTGTAGACGGCCTCAAGCTGTTGCTGCGTGACAATTTTTCACATTCGGTGTAGATGCGGTGATAGATGCGGTGCAATAGATGAAATAACAATATAAACTAGAAAAATATAGATCCTGCACACTACTCAAGTTTGCAAAATTGAATTTTTTTTTTGGGACGTTTCGGTCAATCGACCTTCCTCATGCTTACAAACATACCGGCTCAGAGAACACATCATTTAGAGTGAGTATACAGTCAGCTT
Source organism: Abramis brama (assembly GCF_963993115.1). Lineage (NCBI taxonomy): Eukaryota > Metazoa > Chordata > Actinopteri > Cypriniformes > Leuciscidae > Abramis > Abramis brama. The sequence continues at coordinate 9,024,482 of NC_139975.1, forward strand.
TTAGTAGTAATTATTGTTAAATTAACATGCTCACAATAAAACAGAAGTATAGACAGATAATGTTTTCTCACATTGTGATGTATAATCGATTGAAACTGATTAATAAAGTGGGACAGGGCTTGTTTCAGTCCATAGTTTGTTGATTGGATGCCGGTAGATCTGAATGCGAGCTTGCAGATGATTGTAAGAAATCCTGGATTTAAGTGGAGTTAAATGAAGTCTGAAGTCCTTTCATGGGGTTAATCGGTCAACAATATTGTTCAAAACAAATTGTTTACAATAAGATCATTGAGATGCATTTATATAATAGATTAGGTGTATTTACATTCCAAGCTTATTTTAAAGGGTTAGTTCACCCAAAAATGAAAATTGTCATAATTTACTCACCATCATGTCGTTCCAAACCTGTTAGAATTTCCTTCATCTTCAGAACTCAAATGAAGATATTTTTGATGAAATCTGAGCGATTTCTGTCCCTCCATTGACAGCTATGCAACTACTACTTTGACGCTTCAAAAAGTTCATAAAGAGATCGTAATACTCATCCATATTAATTGAGTGGTATAGTCCAAATTTTCTGAAGAGACTTGATCACTTTATATGATGAATGGATTGAATTTTGGCTTTTACTCACGTATAAACATTGATCAGCAGAAGCTCAACCGAACCTGCTTGATATGTAAGAATAAACCTCTTGCAGAAGTTCAAAGTGCTGCGTAACACGAGAATGAACCTCATTGGTTCTTGTGGAAACTTAAACGTGCTGTGTAACACGAGATTGAACGTCATTGGTTCTTACACGTCAAGCGAACATGCTTGAGCTTCCGTTTACAACAATTGATGTTTGCAATGATGAATGTATATGTGAATAAAAGTTGAAAAGAGTTGTTTAGTAAACTTCAGGGGTCTTCAAAAAAGAGATCCTTAGTGTTAGCAATCGCCCTCGCGATCGGAGGCATAATAAGACCAATGCGACAGGAAATCCCAGTTGAGGTGAATTTATTGTGCAGACAACAGCAACAAACAAAAAACAAAGAAAAAAAAAACTGGTGAAGAGAAAATAATATAAATAAAGTTTTTGTGAGAACGTAGCCACAACAGCAGTTGTATTGTTTAGTTAACAAACTTTCTGGAACACAAAGTTCTGTTGGTTTGCTTCCACTTCACACAACCAACCTGACCCTCTACTCACCATGTACTAATAACTCTGGCAGCCATTTAGGGGCTGTTTACACCTGGCCACTTCATGCTTTTTCTCAGATCGTGAAAAGACCAGGTGTAAATGCCCTCCGAAACGCATTCGAGACGGATTTGAATCCGATCGCTCAAACCACTTCAGGAGGTGGTCTGGGCCGCATTCCAGACGAAACTGGACAAGTGTAAATGCATCTGGTTGTTGAAACCACATATGTAAATTGTGCTTCTCCCAAAAATGCAACAAAAAAAATAAACGTGTGAGAGCGTGTTATAGGCTATATGTAATGTTATAGCCAGATATGACGACGCTACTGGAACACACATCACCACAGATGAGAAGCTGAGCATCTATTCATTAAGCCAACGTGCAAACTATCGCAAATCAAAGTGAAAGTAAGTCGCAGACGCTTAACACTCAATCATCATCATCATTAAAATGAAATTATCTTACCAGGGCTGTTGCTGCTTTCTCTTATTGTGGTCTTAGATTTTGAAATTTTAGCTGATGATCAATAAAATGCAGCTCATAGCTGTTGCTTTCGGTGATGTGCACTCCATTAAATATGCATATAGCGCGGGAATTGAAGATCGGATGTAAATCCGTTTCGCAAAAACACATTTATGTGACCAGGTGTAAATGGAATCATTTTGATAAATCAGATAGCTATCTGATCTGAGAAAACGCATGAAGTGGCCAGGTGTAAACAGCCCCTTATAGTCTAGGCCACACCCCTGGAGTGTACCATTCTACAGGTAAGTTTTACTTTCTTACATATGCACTTCTTATCACCTTATGCATATAAAACAACATCTATCCATGGTTAAATTACACAATAACACAATAAAACAATGCAACTAATGAATTAACAAATATAAACCTTGTTTTACAGGAATATTGTAAACCCCCAGTTACATCATGGTTTCTCCCAATCAGACAGCGCGTCCACCATGTTTAAATACTCTGCTTTTAAAACAATACAGGTTTGGTCACTGGTGTTTCACAAGCAGGTAAGTTATATATGTTATACTGTGTAATCCAATCTTCAATAAAGATTTCAAATCAAACATATGTGTATTGTGGTAATTTATAACAATGAATGAACAATGTTAGCGGCTAATGATATCCCCAAACACATTGTACATATCCACTACACATAATGAGCAAATACACATCGTACCCTCACATATCTTAAACACATTATACACAATACCTTCAAACATTCACAAACATTGCACAAGTCCGAGTATGCATGATATTGGTGTCAGTAAACAGACTGTGTTAATGCTGTAACAATATATATGTGTGTGTGTGCTTGATATGGTGTCACGGGGTTGCTCCGTGACACTTAGCTACATGAGGGTACATATATCTACATTAGTTTTTGATTTGTTGCATTGAATGTAGTATTATATTCATACTTCATGCCTACATTGTTATTACAACTTTAGCTTTTGTTAAAGTTAATTTAATATTGTATTTTATTTAACACAAAAATCAGTTTGAGATCAAGAAATAATTGGCAGACCCCCTGGTGAAGACCCCATACACTGTAAGATTCTTCAAGCTTTAAGGAGCTTTATGGGTGCATAATTATATCCATCTCAATGAAAATTCAGTGGTATTCAAATTTCCTTTTAAGGTAGAAAAATAATTGTAAATTTAGTAGTGGCCTACTGAGTGACAAAATGTACATCAGAATTTGCAGTTGTGACAAATTGCTTTTGATGTTCCTCATTTGTGTGTTGCAAGCGTCTGCTAAATAAATGCATGTAAATGTAATGTGTAAACAACTCTTGATTATAATGAGAGCAGTCTAGTTTTCTCACAGCACTGTGTGCCACTAGCTTCCAGTGTAGTCATGTTCTCTTATTTCTGTCCTCATATGTTTGTTTAATTTATGAATTCACAGTCCGGATGGAACCAATTCAAGGTCCGGATCTGGACCACGATCGGCTAATTGACCTCAGATGTACATGCTTGAGAAAGAAAAGAAAAAAAATCTATGAAATGTGTACATACTTCTACTACAATTTAATATAGTTCCTTAACATTCAATACCTCAATATGTTCACTTGAAGAATGCACACTAGAAGATGTAATAGTTGCCAACTGGGTTGACAGGGTTGTGCATCTTATACGATCTCTCTTTATGAGCATGAATGGTGACTCTCATAGATCATGAGAGCTGAATAGCAGCATGCCTCAGTGCACATGTTGAATCCCCAGAAGGTTGAAGGAATCGACTTCTGTCCTGCATGTCAGACATGTCAGTTTTCTCTCTGCTTTATTGAAATCACAGTGCATGTGCAGCCTCTTTATTAATGTGTGATTCTCACCGTCTTTATCCGAGCATGTGGTTGCCATGGAGGTTGGACCAGTGCTCGCAGCTTCCATTCGGTGCTGTATAGATCCGTGATGATCCCTCTGACATTCGCTTTGAGCCCTGAACTCACTAACCCATAGCCTGGTCTGCCAAACAAGGATGCTATTTTTACTTGTCTTTTTTCATTTCTTACTTTACTTTTGTTTTATTTCCTTCAGTAGCCACATTTAAAAAAAAAAGTATTTTTCCTTTATATCACACGAGAAAGACTGCTTACATATACTGTTTCTTTGTGTCTGCAGTTTAATTAAACTTGGTGGTGTTCAATAGCGACAACAGCAGGGCTGAGAGTGTGATATTGCTTTCATGCAAGTTATATTTACAAAGCATCAAGCTATACCACTGGCATAACTTCTTTTCTTTAGGGCTTACTTTGGACATCAAGTAAGACATCAACATTTTATTAATTATTAAATGATTAATTAAATTATTTGTAACAATAATATTAATTACTGTTATTATTATTGTAATTTTTTTATGTTATTAATATTAAAGTTAATTTATCATGAACTGTATAAACCCAATAATATGATAAATTTAGTGTTTTTAATTGCAGTGGTTTATGAATTTTCTCCTTTTTAAAAGTTGAAAAGTGTATTTATTTTAATGTCATGCATGATTACAGTGAATTGTTTTAATAGATGCATTTAGTATTGCTAACATGAGATATGACCCACCAGTTGAGATCCACTGACCTTCTTGGCTTGTTGAGGAACAGACTTATTGTTTGACAAGATCTGTTGAAAATTAACTATCATATCTCATCGATTTATACTGGCAGTATTTGTCCTTCCACGATTCTACATATGATGTATACAGTAATGGCCTTAACATGAAGACAGACTGCGTTTGTTCATCTGGTCTGTGCAAGTCTTGCCTCTTGACCTTTAGATGTCATATGCAATGACATTTTCAGCTGGAAAGAACTCGTCCGCTTTTGTCATTAGCACACATTTCATGTTATACTAAAGTCTTATTCTTTTCAAGAATGTTCAACTTGCCAGTTCTAGTTGTCGTTGCAACCAAACACTGAGCATCTACTTGTATTCCAGGAGGGGAAGCGTAAACCAAACCTCGGAAGGCGACGATCTGAACAAACTTCAGCTGATATCGATTATCTGACAGAGGAGAGAAAAATACTCTCTATTCAGACTTGAGTAACACCAATAAAAAAATAAGGAAGCACCATAAAGCTTTAACAACTCTCTACTAGCATGGACTGTGTTGACTTGCCTGCTCCAGCACATTTTTATGTATTTTCAAATGTTCAGATGCCCGTTTAGCTGAGTAGATTAATTTACACATAGGTTGTTGTAAAAAAATGCTGAATGCAATGAAAACTATGGACGGGGACCTCATACGGCTGGAGGAGCCATTCCGTTTCATTAGGAACTGGAGCAATGCCTCATTACCTACATTAATCTATTTAAAAAAGCATTTGGAAATGCAATATGCTTTCTAATGATAACTTTTCACAGGTTTATTATGAACATGTTTGTTCATGGAAAACATATTGTGTTTTTAATTGCTATTACACTAGGGCAGGGATGGGCAACTTCGGTCCTGGAGGACCACTGTCCTACAGAGTTTAGCTTCAACCCTAATCAAACACACCTGAACAAGCTAATCAAGGTCCTCAGGATTACTAGAAAATTACAGGCAGGTGATTTTTTCAGGATTGGAGCTAAACTCTGTGGGACAGTGGCCCTCCAGGACTGAAGTTGCCCATCCCTGCACTAGGGTGTTGCTGTGCGACTGCTAGGGTGTCGTTTACCGGCCAAAGTCAAAAGGCTATATTGTGGTCTAAAGATATGGTGTCACTGTCAATGAAAGTCTATGACATATTTTTTTTTATATACTTTTTTTTTATTGTTGACAAATTGCTAATTGTTAAAATGACAAATAAATGCATCCTCTGAGAGCGCTCCACAAGATATGTTTGATTATACCATCTGGATGCCCAAAATTGATTGTGTGAATGCACATTTTAAACAGTTGATTGTACACGTAAGTTAATCGCAGATACTGTATAAACTAATGTGCTGCTGCATTGTAACACACACACATATAGACTGTAGCTTGCACATCACTTGCAGATCGTTGCCACAGAAACATTCAGTTGCGCAGAAATGTATTGTCAACATTTAGATAGCTTAAAATAGCTTAGAAAATGAAAAGTTCTAGCATATTTCTTAGTAACTAAAACCCATAGCTTCACTATTAGTAGAGAGACGCTGCACAGGTTGCTCAATTGCTTTCTCATTGAGGCATTCATATAAATGTAATCTTTACGGTGCTACTTTTTTCTGTATCTGATTTAGAACGAGTAGAAATCTGTGAGTAATTTAACAGCCCAAAGACAAAAGAACTGAACTAAAAATAAGCTGTTATGTAGGAGCAATAGCCTTGGCAGCGCTGTTATATGTAGCTGTGCACAAGGCAACCCGCGTTCGAGTCTAGGCTCGAGGTTCAGGCTTACTTGTTCATTAATGAAGTCATCAGTGACTAGTCGACGTCGACTTGACTGTAATCACATAAATGTCGACTTAAAAAAATCCGAAGTCGCCCTCCTAGCGTACACAACACCCTCTGCATTTACTCCCGATTTCTCTCAACACAGGGACAGGTGGGGTGTGAGTCAATAAATGGGAAAACATAACTTCCGTTACTTATTTGAAAAAGTAACTTAGATATTTTGTTGTAAATTTAAAATTAATTTGGTACTTTACTAGTTGTAAAGAGTAATCTGATTTCGTAACTCGCATTACTTGTAATCCGTTAACACTGACCACTGACCAGTGTCAACACTGACCATCACCGCGAGTTTCAACACACTACTAATGCAACTCAACCAGGCCTTGCCCCTGCCCCCTGTAATTTTGCAGACCTTTTTAATTGCTCAAACAGCAACACACTAAAGAAAGCTGAAAATGTAAAAAAGCATAATACAGTAGGTCCTCTTTGAATCTTGGGGTTAAGGGTTTGTTTAGAGGTAGGAAAGGTGTCTTTTTGACTCATGTAAGTCTGAAGGGTTGTTTCAACCACTGCCACATCATCTTTTGACCCAACTGGAATGTTTTCTTGACCCAAATTTGATCTCCATCCCACTGGGTTGCCCTTTAACTTCTTTTAACTCTCCTCATTGACATATTCCTTTGATGTGTCCACATTGACTACACTGATACAACAGTATAGGTTAACCTACTGCATTGATCCCAGAAAGACTTGCTTTTTCATTCACTGCACTCTCCTCTGGCTCCAACTGGACTGCTATTTAAAGCCTTGCTTTTATAACACGCTCATTAAATTAGCCTTAATGCCAAAGTGCTGATACAATTGTTTTTTCGAAGAAGTCAAGGGTAGAAGAAACAAAATGTTCTCATTAATTATTGCCCGAGTGATGTTCAGCTGATGAAATGACATTTGTGTTTATTTTCGGACATGTCGTGTTTGGACGGTAGCTAATAGCCTGAAATGAAAAGAGCATGGTATAGCTAAATTTATCATCATGTTGATTTGTGATGAGTGAAGAGTATTGTTTAAAACACATCTGCATATTATGATTACTTCATTTAGAATATACAAGGTGTTTCCTTGACAACATGTCATTATCTCGCTAGTCTCCCTTTATATATAATGTTTATTTTGGTGATGCATACATCGGAAATATTTCTTTGTGTGCAAAACCACACTAAGTTCAAGAGTAATGTAAAAACAATCATCTAGTTGGAAATTTGCACATTCGTTTGCAATAAAAGCTAGTTTCTGTATATTGAAATGCATCTTAACTCCAAGTGCAAGAACTAAAATCTTACTATATCACTTTCTAAAACCTTGGCCTAGAGGGAAAGCTCCCACTGTGCAAAAACTTCGATTCAAGCTGAGCTTCTGCCTGCACAGAGAATTCTTAATTCGCACATATCACCGGGAATATCATTGCAGCTCACGAATGTCATCCCATTTAGAGATATTATGATTTTCTAGCACTGCATGGAGTAGTATGTGACATACAGATCTGATCTGATTTTAGAAAGGTCACCTGTCCATTTCAGGTAGCAAAGTAATGGAGTTGACATCCCTCCACTTTCTTCTGCCCTTACAGCCATGAGTAATGCCACACTAGCTCAAGAAAAGAAAAGAAAAGACACAGAATCTGCACTCTTACAGTCTTAACCAGGTATTGATGGCTTTTTTCATGATTTTCACATACTAGTTTCATTTTGGAGTCGTGTTTGGCAAGAATTGTTGCCCTGGACGTGATGATTGCAGTAAGACACATGCAGGTTAAATACATCCGCAGTCATTTTCTAAAACAATTTAACATGCGGCGAGCAAATGGACGCCGAATCAAAGGCATGATGTGAAAGCCGAATCAAAGGCATAATGTGAAATCCTGCGATTTGAGTCTTTTAAATGTGGAAGTGTGGATTAGCTTTGTGATTATAAGACGGAAAAATTACTGAGTGATTTGATTAATCTTCAGAAGCCCTGTGCGCTCGAAGCTGACCAGCGGGGCCGTCATTTTGGGATAAAATTAGTGCACGTTTCCTGCGTATAATAATGCAGGTCTGTCAGCTGGCTGTGCTTTGTTGATGTCCAGCAGGTTTAAATAACCAATTAAAGCTCATTTCCCTTTTTTCCTCTTGCTCTCTTTCTCTCTCTTGTGTTCCTTCTCTTTCCTTCCTGCCTGCGGTTCGATAATTGTTAAGCACACAGCATGTAAAATTCTCGGGCTAAGTCGGCCGATTTTATTGATGGTGTTGTTGCTCGGGCTGGTAAATGCTCTGATCTGTGGTGGCTCAGATGTGACGTGTCCTCCATATGCAACATGCCTTGAGAGAGGAAAATTCAAGAATTTTTGGGTGTGAGTTTCTGCCTGCACTCAAATACAAATGCAGTCTAATTATCCTGACTACGTCTCGGATTTTAGCTTCACAAAATGGGTGACTTTGACTCTACTATCTCATCTACATTCAAATTAAACAATAAGCCTAGAGAGGAGATTGTATAGTGATTTTATAATGGGTACATTTATTAAGCAAATATATTAACTTGTGCCTTTCTGGTATCCTTTTAAAGTCCTGGACTTTTGCATGGTTGGGATGCTGTATCGACCAGTCAGCAGGACCCAGGTTTTTTTGAGCCTGTGGCATTATGTGAGTTGGAGTTCCTAAAATCACACTAATCGTGGTAAAATCACTATACAGCATGGTCTTGAGTAGCTTCCTACTACTATAAAATGCATGCAACAGCAAAATAATAAAATACATTAATTTTTAATGTATTATTAGTATTATTGTAAGCTGCATAGAACCAATGATATGCAAAATGAATAATGTGTTTTCTAAATGTATTTTGAATTTCAATGGTTTCATGAATTTTCTTGAGAAGCCTGTTTATTTGCTGTCCTACCAATGCATGTTTAAATGGTTCATTTTTGGTTATTTATTAATTGTTAAATGGTTAATCATTACTTCTAGTATTAAATGACGGCAACAACAATGTAATAAGATACACCAAATTTTAATTATTTACATTTTAGTTGCTGTACAAGTTACAAATATTAATATTATGATCAACATGTAACATGTCCGCCATGTAATATGTAAACAATAATATACCTCTGACAGGATTTATCAAGACCCCAAAGTGCTAAGAAAGTGTTTCTTTTGTGATGAAATGCAGACATGAAATATTGATTTGAGCCCCGATCAACCATTCAGTGTTTTTCTTTTTCAATAATGGCTGTCTGACTGAATTATTACACAACTACTTTAAGTATAAATACATATTCAGACATGAAATACTGATTTGAATTATCTCTGGAGTCTGGAGAGACAGAACACAGCTATAGGAAACAAAGGTTTGAATGTTGTAATTGACCAATCAGAGTCAAATATTCCTGAGATCCATGCAATAACGTTCATTAGTCTGTCAGCTGTTTGAAAATCAGCGTATCAACTTGAGCATTAATATGATGTGCAGTCAGTAGTGTGTGTTTATCAGCATGGCACTATGATTTTGAAAATGCCTCCATCAAATCTGAATGTGGACTCTGTTTTATTGTGACGATTGTGATACGGACACTAGGTGAGGTTTCATGACCATTTTTAAATGTCTGTAGAAGTACACCCAGATCCCACTGCCTCATTTGTGGACGGGCTTTCCACCAGAGCCCATCTGGATTCGGGATGACAGAGAGGAAAGGGCAGCATCACTAAGTTGATTCATTCTACAATAAGAGGTATAGCTACTTTGTATCCCGTGACCTTTCCAGCTGTCTCACTCTACTCTCACACCCCCAGAGTCTGTCAGTTTTACTGATCAGCTACATTATACCACAGTGTTCTGGTCAGGTTCCACAGCCAGCAGATATCACCGCTGAGTGGGTTTCTGGGCATCTCTCTCTCCTCTGATTGTATCATGGAACTCTGATAGGGTGAAACGCTAGATTTATTGTCTCTCTATTGCATTTTAGTTTGTTTTTTAAATGCTCATCAAGGTCAAACTCTCACATGTCTGAAGAGCACAGATGCTAATTTCAGTATGCCTCTTACCTGTGAAATCGGATCCAATAAGTTGAGGATTTTCACTTTAGATTGCATTCACGTTGCATTCGATGAGCTGCACAGTATATGTGGAAACTCACAGATTTTATGATAGCTTTCCTCATCATCATCCAATGAGAATTGCCAAGGAAACAGCTCTCTGAAACAGGCAACGGCACTCAGACAGAGGTGCAGTGGCGTAGTCTAACTGCAGGGTGTTTATCTGACCCCGACAGTGAGCTGATGCTCCCAAAATATCTCAAATAGCTCAATTTTTGAGGGCTTTTGAAATGCAAAGATTATGTACTTTGTGATAAGCATACTAACATAGTACTATTGCTATTTCTCCAGAGTATTATTTTAGTGTATAGCATGTATATGGTGCACATGATATTATATGCATGGACTGAGAAATTACATATGTCAATCTGAGCAGTATTCATATTCTTGACTCACTGAAATTTTAAAACAGGATTAAAAATCCAAAATAACTTTCATAATAGATATTTTCCTGAAATACTGAATTAAACATTCAACATGACAAAATGTAGAAAACTAGCATTTAAAACATGTATCACTGCACGTTTAATTTCACATACTAAATACTACTTACTGAGTATATACTGCACATTGCCTAATAGTAAGTAGTAAGCTAGTATTCCATTTTGAATGTTCAAAATAGCAAACTACCATACTACTCATATATAGTATGTATACTGCACACATTATGCCTTTTTTTTTGTATGCATGGAACGGATGACCTGCTTCTTTTGTCAAGATGTGCCTTATTCTGAGCACCAAACTGTGAGCATACTGGAATACTATATCCCACAATGCAGTTTGCTCAACTTGACCTTCCATTTTCAGTGTATCCAATGAACCGGAAGTAAAATCAGCCACAAATGATAACATATTTTATACTATTTTTTTTTTTTTGAAGAAGAAGATAATATTGCCATTATTCAGTTCAAGTCATTTCAGTGTTCATTCAGTTCAGTTCAATAATTTTACATAAAACTGAACTAAAATACACAATAACCATGTCTCTTCCAAGATGATATCTGGACATCACAACAATGTAGCATACTCTAATACTGTTTGAAATGTTTTAGCATTGTGCCTACTGTTTCACTTAAAAATAGTAGGCAGAGTATATACTCAGTACTGTATGTAGTAACCTAGAATTCCATTCTGAATGTGTACAATGTGTACAATACATTTTTCTATATGCAAAGAACACCCGGATTACCTAAATAAATTAGCCAGAATTTGACTTTATTCAGTATTCATAATAGTACTCCATTCCCAACACAGCCCAAATGAAACTTTTTTCAATTACACAGCACAAAGCAATAGGCTTAACTTTTGTTGAATATCTGCTTAAGTCAACTTCATCTATCTGAAATGCATGTTTGCAGAACAATTGTATCTCTCTTGTTGACATATACTTTGTTTGTCAAGATGTCTGCTCAAATATCCCTTTTGCGATATCATATTGAATCACTCAAGCACACTGTAGTTTAGTGAATTATGTAAGTTGTGAGTTTGAAGTATTGGCTGAGAATAAGAAGGGTAAGCGCACATGCGCGTGTGGGTGAGAGTTAATGCGATCTGTGCGGTATATTCTTCCGTGCAGCTGATGTGCAGGTGGCCTTTAAAAACAGCCTGAGCGAAGCGGCGTCTGGAGTTTCTCCCACTGAAGTCAGTCTTCAGAGCAGAACAGTGTGAAAAATCCAAACCCATCAGCCCAGATGGAGACTGTGAAAGTTGGGTTCTGTAGGCTGGGTATGTGGGAAACCACCTGCAGAAAGTCAATTAACACAGGCCTGACATCCAGCATCACAACACAGGCCTACAAACAGCAGATTCAAATTCAGCAGACCTGCATGCCTGCCGATAAAGCCACGCACTTTAGAAGCCGCGCAACAATTTACCGCCTAATACAGAGCGTGAAAGTGAATCCATCAGCAATATCCATTTGCAGCATGCTTTTCTTTTAATTTTTTTCCCCTTCTCCCTTTTCAATTTTGCAAAGATTCAAGCAAGTATTTATTTCGAGTGAGAAATAATGAGATCGCTGATCTCAAAGTGTTAAAGTCAATGTTGGTTAGTCCCTTTAGGTTATCTAAATTGACATTTTGTAGATAATACTAATCATAAAGCCCCTCAGCAGATTTAAGGCAGCTATATGAGTAGAACACTGCATATTTTTGGCTTTCCATTAAGTTAGTTGATACTATTTCATGCTACTTTTTTTTTCTTGCTATAAATAAGTAAATAAATATACACTGCCATTCAAAAGTTTGGGATTGTAAGATTTTTTAATGTTTTTAAAAGAAGTATCTTATGCTCACCAAGACTGCATTCATTTCATTAAATATATATATATATTTATTATTATCACAAATGTTGAAAACAGTTGATTTATATAAAAGTATAATATTTAAAACATTGAAATATTATTACAATTTTAAATAACTGTTTTCTATTAGAATATATGGTAACACTTTATTTTGATGGTCCCTTTTGAACATTCTGTTGACTATAAGTAGCTTTGCAACTACATGTCAACTAACTTTCATTAGAGTATTAGTAGAGTGTCTGCTTAATTATTATCTACTAACTCTTTATTGTGATGGTCCTCCAACAGACATTCTACTGACTATAAGTAACTTTGCAACTACGTCAACTTATTCTAACCCTAACCCTACCAGTCTACTAATACTCTACTAACACTCTAATGAGAGCTAGTAGACATGTAGGTGCGACGCTTATACTTATAGTCAACAGAATGTGTTAAAGGGACCATCAAAATAAAGTGAAACCGAATATATTATAAAATGTAATTTATTCCCGTGATCAAAGCTGAATTTTCAGTATCATTACTCCAGTCTTCAGGGTCACATGAACATTCGGAAATCATTTTAATGTGCTGATTTGCTGCTCAAAAAACATTTATTATTATCACAAATGTTGAAAACAGTTGATTTATTCCATTATATTAAAATGGACTAAAAACAGTAATATTGTGAAATATTATTAACATTTATAATAACTATTTCTATCAAATAAATGCAGCCTTGGTGAGCAGAAGAGACTTCTTTTAAAAACATAAATAACTTTTAGTGTAGCATGTGCACATGCAGATTTTAAGTTTTGTAATCATTCACTTTTTTTTCTCCAAAATAATCTTTATTTTGATTCATTATATGATTTGACTGTTTGGAGTTTTAGCACAGATTAATTTAATACCTATCACTGAACATCATGTGAGTGGTCCATGCTCACTGCTATTTGCAGTCTTCTGATGCCTTAGGATAGCTTTGTGTAAGGAACGGACAGAATTTGTGTCAGCTTCTTTTGTGTTCCACAGAAGAAAGTCAGACATATAGGGGTTTGGAATGACATGTGGGCAAATAAGTGATCCTAATTTTCATTTGTGGGTGAACTATTCCTTCACCCAACCGAAACGTCAACTAAGGCATATCTGAAGAAAGCCTGGGTTACGGATCCAACAAATAGTTGCTTGTACAAGGGTCTGCCCATCCTCCTGCTGCATGGCACCTATTATGTCATTTTAACACATTTCCTGTTTCTTTCAGAGAGCTCTAGAAAGCACTCAGAAGTCATTGTGTCACCAGGAGGCCCTTTGTGGCTCCACAGGAAATGAGTTATAATGTTAACTGTTCTCCGTCATTGGAGAGCCCGCCCGTATACGGCTCTCGCTGGGCTGGAGAATAAACTGCCGAGGCTTTCATTGATTCCCCTGACTGTCAATAACAACAGAATGTTTTCAATGGAGATGCATTTTGACAGAAGAAAGGGAGCCTGGGATGGACAGAAGGAGATTTTCTGGGTGGTAATGATGTGAATTTGGTCTTCGAACTGCAGGATTCATCTCTTTTCTTCCTCCGAGCCCGGCTCCAATCCGAGAGTTGGGCAGACTGTCGCCTAGCACAATGGTTAATTGTAATGCTCTTCTGTGAGTGAGATTGGAGAGTGATCACTGGCATTTTTGAATCATCTATCTTGCAATTCTGAGCAATTTATTGGCAAGCCTTACAAGTTGTGCTTACCAAAACAAACCATAGTGTCCATTAATGGCTTGAGGAACACCCAGAGTCTTATATACAGGGCCTTTTGGTCAGTTTTGTAGATATATTTAATGTCACAATATAACAACTCCTAATTTGAATCTTAATTTTTTATTATAATATGTTTTCTCATTTAAAAAACCCCCTGATAATTAAGATCCTAAATGAATGTTTTGCCATACCTTTCAAAGGAAGAAAATGTACAGGCATATATTGGCAATGAAACTGCAATTTGCAGGATTTATGGATAAATACTGCAATTTCACCAACCCTGTCCCTGGAGGGCTAACAGACATCGGTTCCAATCCTACTAAGACACAATTGGCTGTTGTTTTAAAATATACTCCCCCTGATGATATTAAAGGAGAAGTATGTAATAAAGCATATTTTCAAATAACATTGAGGCTGTAACATTATAAATATTAGAAACTGCTGGGGTGTGCATGATGATGCTGTATGGTATTGAAGTGTCCATTGTAGCGCATTGCATCGCAATACTTCGTTCGCTTTGACCTGTTTAAACTTTGAAGGTCTAAATGCAGTGCACTTTACACTTTGGTAACAGAAGCAGAATGTCTTTTCCCCCAAACACCGTCTGGCTCCGCGTGCTACAGCTGCCACGCCCCAAACTCACGCTATAGGTTGAGCTGGAAAGTTATTGACGGATCTTAGTAGACTGTGACTAGATTGTGCCTGGGAGACTCAATGTTTACACTTTTGGGGAAGATAGTCTATGAATGGAATGCTTATAGTATGCAATGAACAATAAACTGGGTTAAGAAAATGTACTGTATTTAAACATTAAGGCCTGGTTTCACAGACAGGGCTTAGATTAAGCCAGAATTAGGCCATATTTCAATTAGGACATTTAAGTATAGCTTTTATAAACGTGCCTTCGAAGAAAACATTACTGGTGTGCATCTTGAGATAAAACAGTGGCACTGACATATTTTAAGATATATTTTAAGATTTAAAACAGCTCAGAAATGCATTTTAGTTTGGGACTAGGCTTTAAGCCTTGTTTGTGAAACCGGGGGTAAAAATCGTACATACTTAACCTTTAATTAGGTGGTTCAGGTGTGTCTGATTACGTCTGAAGCTAAACTTCAGGATGGTAGCCCTCTTGGAGCAGAGTTAGCTATCCATGGTATAGACTTTAAGTATGTACTTTATATACATGTGTGTGTGTGTGTGTGTGTGTGTGTGTATATATATATATATATATATTACTGTGCAAAAGTCTTAGCACTTTTTGTGTCAGTAAGAAATATCAATTTACATTTCCAAACATTCCCTTTGCCGTTAATTGTAAAAATCCAGTGAGATTTTTGTATGCACAAGGAGTCTTACAGTTAAGGACAAAAGGAATGTTTGTAAATTCATATTGAACTCATATTTCTTACTGACACAAAAAGTGCTGAGACTTTTGCACAGTAATACATATTATATATATCTTCAACTGACACACTACAGCAACAAGAATATAATATATATATATATATATATATATATATATATATATATATATATATATATATATATATATATATATATATATATATATATATATAGTGCTATGCATAAGTTTAGACACCCATGCTAAAGTTGACTAAAAAGAGGAATAAAAAATCATCTTTTGGAAATTGAACGTAATGCCTTAATTTAAAAAAATTGGAAAAATTCAAACTTTAAGGACACCAATTTTCTTTGTGAATGAATAATGTATCGTAAATAAATAAATGTTCTTCCTTAAAATACAGGGTGCATAAGTTTGGACAGCCCTATGTTAAATTCCCATAGAGGCAGGCAGATTTTTATTTTTAAAGGCCAGTTTCTTCATGGATCCAGGATACTATGCATCCTGATAAAGTTCCCTTGGCCTCTGGAATTAAAATAGCCCCACATCATCACATAGCCTTCACCATACCTAGAGATTGGCATGGTTTTATTTCAGTTAGCCTAATAGCTGGTTTGATTTGCATTGAGAGATGATCTTATGGAAAGTACTCCATGCCAATCTCTAGGTATGGTGAAGGCTATGTGATGATGTGGGGCTATTTTAATTCCAAAGGCCAAGGGAGCTTTATCAGGATGCATAGTATCCTGGATCCATGAAGTAACTGGCCTTTAAAAATAAAAATCTGCCTGCCTCTATGGGTGTCACGATACACACACAGGGAAAAGGTAGATCCAATCGCAATATTTATTGGGTAATCCGTAATTCGTAAATCCAGTCCAGGCAAGGGTCAAAACCATAAAGGCAATCCAAAACAAGAACAAAACAAGAAATAAACGAGAAACAAGCAAGAAACAGACCTCAGGAAGTGTTGTAACATTAAACAAGGACTCCGTGACAAACATTTAAACAACCAGGGTATATATACACAGATACTAATGAGGTGACGGGAAACAGCTGTGTGCAATGATACAATGAGTGACAGAACAGGATGATGGGAAATGTAGTAAGAGTGAATGACACCGTGGGGAAAGAGGACCTCTAGTGGTGACCCAGGGAAACACAAACCAGACACTGTGACAATGGGAATTTAACACAGGGGTGTCCAAACTTATGCACCCTGCATTTTAAGGAAGAACATTTATTTATTTACGATACATTATTCATTCACAAAGAAAATTGGTGTCCTTAAAGGTTGGATTTTTCCTAATTTTTTAAATTAAGGCATTAAGTTCAATTTCCAAAAGATGATTTTTTTATTCCTCTTTTTAGTCAACTTTAGCATGGGTGTCTAAACTTATGCATAGCACTATATATATATATATATATATATAATATTTCTTTATAATACAGTTTGTTTTGGTCTTTGAATCTGATTTGCTGAGAGGCCTTCTCATAGTGTGATATTGCACCAGTATCAGCACGGGGACTTTTCACCGTTTGTATCACTCCGCTTGTCACTGGGCGTTCTATAGAGAAACTAGTGTGCAGCCATATTTAGAATTTTGTTTGAACTTCCATTTTTGTCATAGCTCTGTATATTTCTATGGCATCGTCTTCAAAGAGTAGTTAGCTGGTGAATTGGTTTTACTAACTGTAGAGTTAAAAACAGTAGACTTATCATGAGCATTGCCATGTTTGAAGCAGATGTCATAATAAATGTCAATAAAACGGGAAGATTTTTCAAACGAGCGGTTCATTCATAAATCCGTAAGATCTTACCTTCATGCTGTGGATATACAAACCAGAACACAGAACACAAAGAGCACAGCACTGAAAAGTGACGGGTCTGCAGCAGGCAACATTTGTTCCAGTGAATGGCAATGGTGGAAGAGAAAACCCACTATTATTTTAATAAAACTGTTGTTGTGTCATGGAATGTAGTATTAAGAGTATTTAATAATTGTTATAGCAGTTGTATTTTTCTAATTCTTTGTGTGTCATTTTCTCACTTTTTCTTATATTGCATCAGATGTTAAAGATGAAATGGTGAAATAGACCTTGTACAAACACCTTTTAAAAAGTGCTGTTCTCCCATGAGCAACACGTTTCATCTTTAGATGTCTCCTAAGCACTTTTGGCATGTGTCCATGTGGCCTATACAAGCTGTGGTGTGAAAAATGTCTGTGGCATTTGCCCCCAACTGAGTTCCTGTAAAGATGATCAACATTTTTTTATTTATTTATTATCTGTGTCACAATAGCAGGCATGTGTGCCTGCCAAGATAGGACACATCTAGGGTCTTCACCAAAGTGCCAAGATTAATGACTTTCAATGTGGTCCCAGTTTAGACTCCGCTGTACTTTTAGTTTATAAAAAAAAAGAAGTGTTTATTCACACTAAGTGCAAATAGCCCGCCTTGTTGGCAGAGGCTATTTACACTAACTACTATTTATTTTCAATAAAAGTGAAGAAAATATTCGAAAAGTGGAAATAAAGTGTCTAACGTGTGTTTAATTAGAATTAGGTGGCATCCATTTAATAATTTTTATAAATTGAATCATGTACACTGTGTTATTATTGCATAATGTTTAATGTACAACAACACCGAGGTGCAAATAGTATCTGCTACTATTTATAAGTATAAATACCATCTAACTACTGTTATTTTAACATAGTGTAAATAGAATCAATCGCTATTTTCGCTTAGTGCAAATAGCATATCACTAAGAAAATGCTGTTATTTTCACTTAGTGTAAATAGAATTAATTGCTACTTGCGCTTAGTTTAAATAGCATCTATCACCAAGAAAAAAATGCTATTTTCACTTAGCGTAACTAGCATCACTTAGTGTAAATAGCATATATCGCTAGTGCAAATGGCCACTGCAAAAAAAAAAAAAAAAAAAAAAAAAAATCTAGGGCAAGGGACAGTTTTGAGATTTTATGTTTGTGTAAACTGATGCCGTTCCACAAGACCAAGTGCACCAAGTGTAGCTTGTATGTTAGTCGACACTCTGTTTTAAGATTAATTTAACCCCAGTGAAAAGCCAAGCCCCTTATGCATTAATCAACTGAGGGCCTTGCAATTCATTAAACTACCCATGTACATGTTAATGGAAACCCATCTTCGAGTTGGTAATGCATTTGGTACATGGTGTTAGGACAGAGGGAGTGAGAGAAAGAGTGAAAAAGAGAGGTGACTTGAACCCAAAGAGGATGAATCTGAGCCCCTGAGGAGTAAACATCCTGTAAAAGCAGCGCAGCCTAGATCTGATGTTCTGGGAAGCGGAGTGGAGCATGTTCTTTCTTAACAGGGCCAAGGTACACTGCCAGGGGATGTGAACCTGTAATTCCTTTTCCCTGTTGCTCGAGTCAACGCCGCGCGTACAGACATCTTCTCAGGATACAGGAGACTGAAAAGATAGGTCACATTTAGAGTAGCTTTGTTCAAGAATATTTTTCATAATTCCTGCAGGTAGCAATGTTTTCTCTTGTCGAGTCCAGACGTTTATCTATATGAGCCATGCGAATTTTGCCCATAAGAACTCATTAACTTGTATACAAGCTGTTAGAGGTGAAGTGTGTAATGTTTTCAGTGCCTTAACTCACGTTAATATGCAGAACTGTAAGCGAGCCATTTGTGGGTCGATTTCTCTGAAACGTGTAAACACTGACTCTGTGGCGTTATTAAAACATTGATCTGTTTGTTTGAGCATCTTGGTCAGCCGAAAATAGCAAAACTGACTCACCCAATGGCATGGGTTTGTTCTTCCAGTGTTCAAAACAGTTATTGTTTTGCAAAATAGTGCTGCAAAAGAGTGTATTTTATTAACGGTCGATCAAATGCAGTCTTTGAAATTCTTGCAAGCAACATGTAAATTGTAATTTTTATAGTGTAGTAGATGTTTTTAAAAGTGTGACTTGGAAATATTGTTGAGATGAAGGGGAAAGTAATGGATTGCTTTCTCCAGCTATTATTGACCTTGTAATTGACAAAGTTCACCTTTAAGCATGCATTGCATTTGAGGTGATTATTTCTTGCACTATATACAGTTTTAAATTATAGATTAGAGATTGGAGTGTTATCGTTTAAACTTGTCTTTAAAAAAAAAAGCAGTTCACTGCAGGTGGATCTCTGTTCCTTCGTTTGATATGTCTTCTTGATAGATCATTTTAAGCAACCGGTGATTGAAAAATAATTTTCACTTACCTAGTTTTATGATCATAACAGGATCCGCAGAACATCTGTTCTTTTCAAGACAGAAAATCACTCATCAGCAGAGTACAGAAACACAATGGCAGTCACATAAGATGAAAGGCTGTTATTCAGAATCATTTTATATTGAACAGTAGTGTTTATACTTAAGACCAGAGCATACTCTATGCAAGTAAGTAGGCTACATAAAAATGTTAATGCTTGGTCGATGCATAGTAAGTATGCACTTCAATGGTACATATACATTCTTGAGTTTCAGTAATGGTAAAAACTCTGTTGTCTTTGTAATTGTTTGTGCTGTTTGAAGTGGATGAGCGGGCTGTTTTGATCAGGAAGATTTAGTTTAAACTTTTTCTCCTACAGTTGTCATTATATGTGTTCTAGTGTGCGTATTATGAAAAGAGTGTAATCATATTGTGTTCTGGTGTGCACATGCTAAACAGTGTTTAACTTCGTTTAAGTTCACTTGTGCAGATGTTGTAGTATTATGTTCATGTTGTGTCTGATTAATCTCATATAGGATGCATTTGAATGAGTTAATCAACCCCTTAGAAAAGTGCTTCATCTTCCGATATTAATCAAGTATGTTTTAATTAAAGAGAACCAAATTTTTTATTTTCTTTAGTGTATAATGTTGCTCCAAAGGGAGTTATTCTCTGTATCAGTAAGCACCGTCTCTGGACACGTCACAATATTCCCAAAATATTTCCCACCCAAAGCATACAAAAAACTGGTTGAGTTACGCTACCAGTATGTGACAATTGTGGTTATGGTAAAGTTCTCAAAGCGGTTGACCAATTGCAACAGGCTGTTCCAACCGATCAATCACGTTGCACATTGCCATTTGAACGATTTGGCATTTCCCGAAACCATAGTTCCAACTAACATTCGCAAACAGCATCGCAAACTTGTGTGGTTAGAGCTACAGCTCTCAAGACGTGGTTAGAAGCATAGTTTCTTGTTAAAATGACATGTGGACTTAATGGAACACTCCACCGTTTTTTCATATTAAACTATGTTTTTCCCTTAACTAAGACGAGTTGATACATACCTCTCTCGTCTCAGTGCGTGCACTCAATCGCTTTGATAGCACTTAGCTTAGCCCAGTTCATTCATTAGGATCCAAACAGAGATGAAGTTAGAAGCGACCAAACACCTCCACGTTTTCCCTATTTAAATACAGTTACAAAAGGGATAACTATAATGTATGGCGGAATAGCACTTGGGAGCACTTCGACTCGGCGCAGTAAAAAGTCACGTTGGTTCTAATGACAGAAGTGAGAGGGAGAGGGGGAGAGGATTTTTCAGGAGTGATGATATTATTGCGCCGAGTCGAAGTGCTCCCAAGTGCTATTCCGCCATACATTATAGTTATCCCTTTTTACCCGCTTAGAAAAGCGCCACGTTTTATTTTGTGTCACCATACTTGGTTGTGTAACTACTCGTGTAACTGTATTTAAATAGGGAAAACGTGGAGGTGTTTGGTCGCTGCTAACTTCATCTCTGTTTGGATCCTAATGAATGAACTGGGCTAAGCTAAGTGCTATCAAAGTGTCGCCGCGCGCCAGAGCGATTGAGTGCACGCACTGAGACGATAGAGGTATGTATCAACCCGTCTTAGTTAAGGGAATAACATAGTTTAATATGAAAAAACGGTGGAGTGATCCTTTAAATAGATAGTGCTCTTGGGAACAATAAGCAAGCTAACATTTTGGTACATTCTACAGGTATATATTTAATCCCAGGCAAATATATGTATATACACATGCATACATTTTAATCTATATATTTTAGCGTGCCAAAACATCAAATAAAGCAAAATGACAAATTAAAAAAAAAAAAAAATGAAGTCCTCGTCAGTTTGTTACAGCAACATGTAATTAAAAAATACGTTGTGGAGAAAGCTGCTGACTGAATGAACGCATGGATACGGGAGTAAGTGTAGGCCTACACTGCGTGATAAAATAATTAACGGCTTTCTGTTGTTTATATAATTTAACAATAATCATATTAAATGCATTAATTACAATCTCAAATCGATTAATTAGAAGTTATTACTCCACCACCTGCATGTGATGTCATAGTCCTATATTATTAAACTAATGTAAACTAGGTGCGACCGGTTTTTGTCACACAATTGTGACTAACTTAGTTCCTACAACTATTCATCGTATATGGTGGCAAGTTGTTGTACGGGAAACACACCCCAGAGCGTTACTGACAGATTGTGAAGAGAGGTGCTGCAATAATGTTTGTGAAAAATAATGTTTTTAAACATTCAAGCATGAAAACCTATTTAGTAGACCCCCAAAAGCAAAATCAAGACTTTGTAAAAGTGCATAATAGGTCCCCTTTAAAATCATTTAATTATCGTTATTTTTTTCCGATATCTCTTATTGTTGACATTCAAAACAAACTTTTTCACCAGTAATTTTGTTTGCGAGATGAATGCTGCATGTACACAAACCAAGACCAATTTCTTATCAAATTTATGATGTTGCATTATTTAAAAATCAAAACAGTATCACTTCACTCTCTATATGATCATATTTTATCTATTTTCTTTGTTGTATTTTCTTTATTTTCTCAGGTGTAAAGCAGTCTTGCCCACTGATAGCCATGTGGAGACTATCATACCGCTCAGTCCTACAATCACACAAACTTGCACAACGTGGTGAACATCAGTGAGGAGGGAAAGTGGGGCAGGGGGTGTCCGTTAGTGGCCTTTGTCTTCCCTGAGGTCGTGGAGCGATGAGGCACCAGCGAATGGCATTCCCGCTGTCGCTGCCTCCAGCACGAATGTAGGACAAACTGTTCTCGGCTCCGTTGGTCCTCTTTTGTTTGCGGGCTTTGGTGTGTGAATCGCGATCAATGGCCAAAAGAGGCAAAGAAACAAGATGGTGGGTGTCAGTGTGGTAATTTTGTTTACCTATGAAGTTGAGCGTACCTTGCTGAGATGATTACGGGGTTATGATTGTTGTTATCAATTCAGTCATTGTACTCAACCTGCTGTCGCTTTCAATTATCACCGTTTGTGTCTCTTAATTCAAACTGAGCTGCGGCGGCCCCCTGAGAGTCGTATTACCTTTAAAAGAAAATCCATGTGAATCTTTGTGACTTCATGAGGCAAGAAAGCCATTGTTTCTTTGTCTAGCAGGTTAGTATGGGTTTTCCTTGTAAATTGAAATGGCCTTTTCCAGGGGTCCTTTGTGTACCCCGATCAGGGGCATGTGGGATTAGAGTTCAAGGACTGCCATGGAGGTTCAACAGGCTTTTTCTTGTGGTCCTCAGTCTAAAAAACAGGCTACATCCACAATGTGTTCGTAAATGTCCTCTGTTCTGTTTTTACCGCAGGGGGTAGGAATCAGTGGTGCATTGTAATGTTGGTTCTGTTAGCTCATATTTCACATCATTATGACTCGTTCTTCGGCATGCAAATGGTTCTAGCGCTAATGAAGTCATCTTTGACATGACTGATTCTGCTGTCAATGAGCGTGGGCGTCGCGACGCTTATATAAATGGCACGAATCAATGCAGTTGTTCTGATCAATGATTTCTCAGTATGTAAATGATGAGTTCATAACTCTTCAGGCTGGGTGCACATGACAAATATTGGTGAAACTAATTAAGCGTAACAAGTTAGCTGCCCACAGAGATTGCGTTCAATATGCATTTTCCCGTCTTGTGTTTTGTTCAAATTTCTTTCTTAGCTCGTAATTTTTTTTTAAACATCCTGTTTTTTTTTTTTTTTTTTAAGAAAACTTTTTTAATAATGCAATGCTGTTGTCAACAATATGTGTAATAAAATTGATATCCTGGGGTGGGCAGGGAACTTGTTAGACTTGACTGAAAATGAGGGAAAAATTTCAATTCTGTGGATCCAATTAAATATGAGCAACCAAGTGGCTGCCGTCCCATAGTCAGCTGCTCTGGTATATCATTAAAGAGCTTCAATCCCGAAACCTAGCTGACAGAATGTACAAGACGGAGACAAAACTGTCAGGCTTCCTGCTTTGCAGATCCTCAAATGCCATGTCACGCCAGCTTGTTATGTGCAGCATAACTGTTCAAGCAACATTCTGCAATATTCCGCTAAAGTTGCATGTGATTGCAATTTAGGTAGCTAGTGTGTGACAACACTTGTTGACGCTCATATCTGGCCTGTGTGGGTGTGCAGCAACTGGAGACTCTGTGAAACAACTAGGGCTGTCAATTTAACATGTTAATTTAGTACATCTATTTATATATAAAAAAAATCCAATTAAAAAATGAATGCATTTAATCATGCACCTGCTGACCGTAGGCAATTTGCCTTGCCAAAAAAAGGACTCACTTTGTTTTGTTATGTCTATTCAATGTTTTCATGTACCATTATAATATAATGTCTTTGAATCTACCTGGGGCTTTTCTCAGTAAATATTGATATATGTGATTAAAATGCCCCATTATGCTTTTTCAAATATTATAACAAAACAAAATTAGGAACCTTTAAAATAGCATTTTTTAGGCACTTTAATGTTGATTAATTTGATCAATTCATCAGATCATTAATCTGATTTAAAACATTTTAATAGATCAACAGCCCTGGGGAAAGCCCCTGCATGCATCTCTTATGTTACACTATAGTCAAATTATGAATAATTAGCTCATTTGTTAAAAAAAACAGGTAAAACATTAAAAAAGAGATATTTAATCTTGTCATTTTTTTCCTCAAAAGCAGTAGCTTATGGTTACAGTGCTGTTCAAATAAACAGCAATTAGTTATTGTTATATTGGACAAACAAACACAGTAATAAGCTGAACAAACATCCAGAGCTGTGCATTTTATTTTGACAGGAAATAAACAGCTACTGGCACTTTCCACAGATATACTGGACTTTGGTGTCCCGTGACTGTTTTATAAGCATTAGAGTCACAAATTCCATGTTTTTATTGCGATATGTACATGAGATATGTTAAACGCATGTTAGCAGGGTAAAACTTGATCATTAAAGTTGCTTGAGGGGAATTGTTCAGTGTAGAAAACTACTGATAACTACTGTTTGTGCTGGAATTGAAGTTTCTGCTGCACTTTTAGCGAGACAGTTTCAGGGGGTTGAAACTTAAAATGCTTCAACCCTTTTGACCACCTCAGAACTGGTTTGACTGAGAGCTAAATCATGTCATTTGTCATCTTGACAGGCAGGCCTGTAATAAAAGCTGTGCACCTGGAAGAGAAATTTACATTTCTGTGTAATCTGCATTTTAAATGTGATTTTCATATGTACATGTACTTCAACAAAGAAAGTCCTATCTATAGGCCTGTCCTGGACCTAATGAAAAAAAGGATGGGGAATTTCTGAACTTTTCACTACAGATTAATGATTTTAAAAAAGAAAAGAAAAAAATAGGACGTGATTTCAGCCTTTAAGGAAGTAAACCTTTTGCGTCTACTCTACACCTGTACCACTAAAAAGACGGATTATATCCAAGACTTCAGTCATAAATTAGTATTAATATTGATAGCATCACTGGTAGCGTCGTTGCTAACTTAACTTACTGTCCATCTGTTAAAATGGCGAATATATCAGATGTAAGTAGTCTACCTTTTGGTGCAGGTGAGGACACATTTGAGCTACACGCGTTGCAGTCTGAGCTGGAAGCTGTTGAGAAACAGATCCACGACCTTTTAGTGAGAAAAGCCGAGCTGATAAACCGGCGGTTAGCTCTTGAAACATCACGCGCCGATGCACACAAATCAGTGATCAACGTTACTAACCCGCTGACTCCGACCTCGTCTACTCCGTGCGTTACTCAGCATCGGTCACGAGCGTCGAGGCCGCGATCAGCCATGGTCTCGTTTACGCCGGCTCCAACATGCCACCACGAAGCCTGGATATTTCCGCAGCGGAAGACGCGAGTCAGGTCTAGACCAAGAAAACTCTCTCCGACCCTCCCGGTTTTCGAGATATCCACACAAAACCGCTTCTCCCCTCTTCGCGAAACAGAACGCGATGCTGTGATCATCGGTGATTCCATCGTTCGACACGTACAAGCTACGTTAAATAAAAGTAAGGTGCATAGTCACTGCTTTCCTGGTGCTCGTGTTTCTGAAATCGCTGCTCACGTTCCCGAGATTCTGAACGAGCGCGTCGGAACTGTGGTCCTGCACGCGGGAGGGCCCGACATCAGGCTGCGACAGACAGAGGTTCTGAAGAAAGACTTCAGGAATCTGATCGATACGGTACGCAGCACATCGCCTGATATAACGATCATTGTGTCAGGACCGCTTCCCACGTACCGACTAGGTCATGAAAAGTTTAGTAGATTATTCGCGCTAAATGAATGGTTAATGTCATGGTGCAATGAGCAGAAACTGCTCTTTGTAAATAATTGGAATCTGTTTTGGGAGCGTCCTAGGCTTTACCGTGCCGATGGCTTACACCCAAGCAGATTCGGATCGGATCTTCTGTCAGATAACATCTCCAAAATGTTAAATACCTTTTGACTAGTAACCAAAAGTTCAAATCATAGTCTCTGCTGCACCAAATTAACTGATATAAATAGTGTAGAACATTGCATAGAAACTGTGTCTATTCCTCGTTTAGTGAGATCAAATAATAAATCTACTGCAGGATCTAGAAAAAATCTAATTGTTATTAAACCAGAAAATGTTGCTATTAGTAAACAAAAACAATTTCTAAAGCTAGGTCTTCTAAACATTAGATCACTCACACCTAAGGCAGTTATTGTAAATGAAATAGTCACGGATAATAGCTTCGATGTCCTTTGCCTTACTGAAACTTGGCTTAAACCTAATGATTATTTCGGTCTAAATGAGTCTACTCCATCAGGATACTCCTATAAGCACGAACCCCGTCTGATTGGTCGTGGCGGCGGTGTTGCAGCGGTCTATAGAGATATTCTCAATGTTACTCAGAAAACGGGTTATAAGTTTATTTCGTTTGAAATACTTGTACTAAATGTTACGCTCTTAGATGTTAGAAAAAAATCCATATTATCTCTAGCCTTGGCTACCGTATATAGACCGCCTGGGCCTTACGCTGATTTCCTAAAAGAGTTTGCAGATTTTCTCTCAGATCTATTGGTCAATGTAGATAAAGCATTAATTGTTGGAGATTTTAACATACACGTAGATAATCCAAATGATGCGTTAGGGGCTGCGTTTATAGATTTATTAAATTCCTTTGGGGTCAAACAAAACGTCACCGGACCAACTCATCGTCTTAATCACACACTCGATTTAATTATATCATATGGAACCGATCCAACCGATATAGATATCATTCCACAAAGTGATGATGTCACTGACCATTACTTGGTAACTTGCATATTACGTACTGCTGTAATATGTCATGCGGCGCCGCGTTTTCGACCAGGCAGAACAATCCTTCCATCCACCATAGATAATTTCTCGAGTTGCTTGTCTGATCTGTCTCAGCTGCTGCCTGAACCCAAACAAACAGATGAACTAGAAGAACTAACTAGCACTATGAGCACCATTCTCTCTAGAACATTGGATGTTGTTGCACCCGTTAGATTAAAAAAGGTCAGAGAGAAAATTAAAGCACCATGGTACAATAATACTACGCATGTTCTAAAGAGAGAAACCCGTAATTTAGAGCGTAAATGGAAACAAACTAATTTAGAGGTCTTTAGAATCGCGTGGAAAGACAGTATGTCACGTTATAAAAAGGCCCTAAAAGCGGCCAGGGCTGAGCATCTCCGCAAACTAATAGAAAACAACCAAAACAATCCTAGGTTTTTATTTAACACCGTGGCTAGACTAACAAATAAACAGACGTCACCCGAACAAAATATCCCGTTACAGTTTAGTAGTAATGATTTTATGAACTTCTTCACTGAGAAAATAGAAAACATCAGAACCACAATTGTAAACGTTCAATCCTCAATCGCACCTTATAATTCAGCCTCAATTATCCCCCCGCAAGAACAATTACAGTGCTTTACAACTATAGAACAAAAAGAGTTAAATAAACTTATCACTTCATCTAAAACAACAACATGTTTATTAGATCCTATACCAACTAAACTACTGAAAGAAGTGTTACCTGTAGTAGAAGAGCCTCTCCTCAATATTATTAACTCGTCTTTATCTTTGGGTCATGTTCCAAGAACATTTAAACTGGCAGTGATAAAACCTCTCATTAAGAAACCACAATTAGACCCGCATAATCTAGCAAATTATAGACCCATTTCAAATCTACCTTTTATGTCTAAAATACTAGAAAAAGTTGTGTCCGCTCAACTGGGCTCTTTCTTGCAAGAAAATGATATCTATGAAAAGTTTCAGTCAGGATTCAGGCCGCATCATAGCACTGAAACTGCGCTCGTTAAAATCACAAATGATTTACTTTTAGCTTCTGACCAAGGCTGTTTCTCAATACTAGTTTTACTTGATCTAAGTGCTGCGTTCGATACTATAGATCACACAATACTCTTAGATCGACTACAAAATTATACTGGTGTTCAAGGACAAGCATTAAGCTGGTTTAGATCATACTTATCAGACCGCTACCATTTTGTCTATTTAAATGGAGAAAAATCGATCATAATTCCAGTAAACTATGGAGTGCCGCAGGGATCTGTGTTGGGCCCTCTATTATTCTCAATATATATGCTGCCACTTGGAAATATTATAAGGAAACATGGAATTAGTTTCCATTGTTATGCTGATGACACTCAAATATATATTTCATCACGGCCGGAAAACGCTAAATTATCCAAATTGACAGAGTGTGTTAAAGATATAAAAGATTGGATGACGCGTAATTTTCTATTATTAAATCCAGACAAGACAGAGGTAATACTTATCGGTTCAAAAAACCGCCCACAGAACCTCTCACAATACAACTTTGACATCGTAGGATGTCCTGTTACTTTATCCTCTACAGTAAAAGACCTGGGTGTTATACTCGATTGTAACCTGTCTTTTGAAAATCATATTTCGTATGTTACAAAAACAGCCTTTTTCCACCTTAAAAACATTGCTAAGCTACGTAATATGCTATCAGTTTCTGATGCAGAAAAGTTAGTTCATGCATTCATGACTAGATTACTGTAATGCTTTATTAGCCGGTTGTCCTGCATCCTCAATAAACAAGCTACAGTTAGTCCAAAATGCAGCCGCTAGAGTTCTTACTAGATCAAGAAAATATGATCATATAACACCGATTTTATCATCACTACATTGGTTACCTATAAAGTTCTGTATTAATTACAAGGTATTGCTACTGACTTATAAAGCCCTAAACGGCTTAGCTCCAGTCTATTTAACGGATCTTCTATCACCCTATAATCCATCGCGCTCTTTAAGATCACTAAATTCAAGGCTTTTGGTCATACCTAGGATATCCAGATCCACCAAAGGAGGGAGAGCATTTTCACATTTGGCTCCAAAACTCTGGAATAGCCTTCTTGATACTGTTCGTTGCTCGGACTCACTCTCCCAGTTTAAAACTAGATTAAAGACGCATCTTTTCAGCCAGGCATTCATATAATATTGTTAATCTCACAGTTTCAAACTACAATCCGGCCTCTAGTTCATAAATGCCAGAGGAGAACTGGCCCCGACTGAGCCTGGGTTCTCCCAAGGTTTTTTTTTTCTCCATTAGGTCACCTGATGGAGTTTTAGGACACCATTAGGCCGCTTGATGGAGTTTTTTCGGTTCCTTGCCACTGTTGCCTTTGGCTTGCTCAGTTGGGGATATTTTGGGGATATTCAATTTTATTCTATCAATCAATAAATTGCACTAGAAACAAACTTTGTTGTATTATTTTATTTTAATACTGTGAAGCTGCTTTGATACAATCTGTATTGTGAAAAGCGCTATACAAATATACTTGATTTGATTTGATTAAAGGACAAATAAAAGAAAAAGTGAAAAACTTTATCTATTGTAATTCTCTTGTGAATCCTTTCAGTTTTGAGCACTTACAATATTCTGTAATTTTGGTTTTACTTCAAGTTATAGCTAAAAAAAAAGTTATCATTACTTACTCATCCTCATATCAAGTCAAACCTAAATGCTTTTATTTTTCAACAGAACACAACATTTCTTTAAAGAATCTTCATGCACCCGTCTCGAGCTTCCAAAAGAACAAAATAACACCACACCAAAGTAGTCCATGCTACTCGTGTGCAATACTCCAAGTCTGTTGCCTTTTCATTCATTTATTTATTTGTGTGCTTTTTGGAGCTTGACAGCAGAGATGGAAACTCCAGGTGGAAATAAATTGACTTATTTGGATTATTTCGAACTCATGAACAACACAGTCCAGGTACACAAAGAGAAATGTCTTCTATAAATATAAAAAGATTTCTGAGCACTGCGTTGATGATGCGTTCATTTGTTATGTACACAGCGGCTTCAACGTGATGCCATCGACCTGTTACCATAGTTACCTGTTAATTTACTATAGGGAAATCAAAGAGGAGGAGTGACATTTACAGGAGGAAAAAATACCTTGCCTAAAAGTTGTCCAATTCATCCAATACATTTTTAGGTGCGCATCCCTTCCTTGCCAGCTAAAAAAACAAATGAGACTATTACCAAAAAGAATTTGAGAATTGACTTGGACTTGTGACAAAAAACCTTCAGCCTTGTCTTACGGTGCACATAAATCAGAGGCAATTTCGGCAAACTGCACTGTTTCATTTGTGATATGGGTAGACAGTTGCTCACCGTCTGTGCATGCAATAATTCATGAGAGAGAGAAAGTTATTAATGAATAACAGTAAACACACTAAGATTCAGAGCAAATGAACCCCCAAATGAATAAATTGCCAAAACTGTTACGGAAAACTGACCTTAGCAAGGCCATGAAGGTCCATGGAGGCAGAAATAGAAACTAACTCTAATACAAAACATTGTTGTTTTTCTGTAGATGTTGCCTTGAGAGAAAGATTTGCTATTTTATTTTATTAAAAAATTTGATCTGAAGTCCCATTGTGGGTGTGTTTTCAAGGTTCTGTGTGTGTTTCTGTGCGATTTAGATCATTCATATGAATGCAATGCGATTATAATTTCCAAGCTTCTTTTATGAGATGTCATGTGTAGTATCTAAATTTATTTCATGGCTTGGTTGAATTCTAATGTAGAATGCGGTCTGTTATTGCTTGATAACACACCGCTGCTAAGGATAACACACCGTTGCCATGAAAAACAGAGCGTTGCTGTGGATGCAGGATTCTAACCGTAGAGACGGAACGGACTATTTTCTTTAGCGGAAGCAATACAATCGTTTTGAAATCAATAAACTCCTTTTTAAATCAATATTTTGTGTCAAATTATTGATTTATTTGGTAGGTAGCCATATAATAAGCGGGATAATGTAGAGCGAGGCGGTTGTTATAGCGAATACAACCCCGACAGGCTGATCAGGACCCGACGCGAAGCAGAGGGATCTTGAATCAGCCTAAAGGGGTTGTAGAGCCTCGCTCTACATTATCCATTACGTAACTTTCAAAGCTTGCTTGTGATTTCATCTTATTTCTGAAATCAATTCCTGGAAAGAAATCTAGCATTATGTGCAATTGGCAAAAAAGAATAATAAAAAAAAAATTCGTAACTATATATTCAAAATATAATATTTATATATTATAGTTTGGATATTTAGTAGCTTTAATAGGTGAAACAAGTAGCCTACCCTTCATACATTATATTTAAAAACAAAAATGTTCTATTTCCACCAGTAGAGTGCTATTGGCATCCTTGAGAAATGCTGATCTGATCATATTTCTCTTATAGAGCGCAACAGCAGGGTTCCAGAAGTAAAAATTCCATTCATTGTCTCCATAGAGAAATTGATTTTAGTGCTGAAATACAAACCTTTCAAGACAGACCTAGCATGACCTCTGAGGTTGTTAATTGTTGGTATATGCCTCTGTCAAAGACACAAGCCAGTGTGATTCAACCTTAGTGACGTAATCGAGTCTGTCTCTGCACTCTCAAAAAACATAAATGTTCATATGCATCTGATTATTTGCAGTATTTTGGAAATGGTCCACACATTTATTAAATATAAAGAAGTCTATATAAAATAAATGTGCAGGGGCCCCCTTAAAGGCCCCAATAAACTTACAGCGAAGTTCTTTTTCGTTCTTCGTTTAGGGGTAAATAGAAGTTGGAAATACCTTTTCCGCGATATACTGTTAGCGAGAGCGCCGTTTAGATGAATATGTAAATATGTGCTGCTCTCTTTCCTCTCAATAACAAAATAAACACATAGCAAACATGACATGGGTGAGAAAACTCTCGCACAAGCCCTGCAATTAGTCACTGCAGTCAAGTAAAGTCACATCACATTTATTTATATAGCACTGTATACAATAGTTTTACAGTATTAAACATGAAAAAAAAAAACAGTGTCAGTGATGCTTTCATTTAGAATTACTCTTCAATTTCTACTATAAAGCCACTCTCCAGTGTTTGTTTTCACTCATGGACGTCTGACCTCGACGGACTCAACAGAAGAAATGAACCGGAGAAGATTTCCACGTCAATGAGGGCGGAGCCTCAGAGCCACGCCTACCTATGATGAAATAGCCACAGACTAATGGTAGTTCGAAGGTGTTTACCAGCCGGAGCAAACTTTTCCGGAAAGTTCGCTTTGGCGAGCTGTTTCGTACTCCCGACAAAGAAACTCATACAGGTTTGGAACAACTTGAGTAAATGATGACAGAATTTTCATTTTTGGGTGAACTATCCCTTTAAATTATGCCACATTGACTTTTGCCATGTCATAATTGATGAACTTTACACAGTGATTGAACAAAACTGAATTAACATTGAACTTACTTCAACTGAATAATGACACAACATCTCGTATTCGATGACGTTTGCACCACTGATTGCTATTTTCCTGTCTATCACCATGAAGCTGCTTTGAAACAATCAGTAATGTTTATTGTATATAAAGCACTATAGAAATATAGGTGATTTGACATGTTTTTTTGTCTGCAAGGCTTATGATGAAACCTTCAAAACTTTTTTAAATTTGTCAAGCCATCAGTGATTCAAAATTTGTCTTGACAAAGATTGTAGTTACACTTTACTTAAAGCCTTAATGTAATGTGTAAATGTGTTCATAATGTACATTATATTTATATCATTATATAAAACCAAAGTTAAAATGCATTATTATACTTGCAGATTCCTTGTTCCATGTTAAATTGGTTGTTTTTCATGTGTTTTAATCCATTATAATTTCTATAAGTGTGTTCAATTAATAGGGTATTATTATGTATTATAACTGCGGTTACAATTATTCATGAGACAATACAATTCATTATAAGTTGCATTATATATAAAGGTTACTATTTTTTTATTTGATGACACTTTATATTACAATTTTATTTGAAATTCCATTAATTTCATTTCAATTCAAATATGAAAAAATAAAAATAAATTGCATCTTGTTTGTTACCTCAATTAAATACCTTTGTATTGTTGTGTTTCAATAAGCTGGTTGGTGTGGTTGCAACAAACTAACCTGAGTTAGTGGTCTACATCCATAGCAAGTATAACATATCTTTGTAACTCCATCCAGTTGTTTCCGCACTCAAGCAGGTTGCACATATTTTCTGGACACCTGTCATTCAAACTCATCAGAACAAAGAGTGCTCTCTAGCTGACTCACTCTGGAAAACATCCAAATTCTGTCTCTGTTTTTTTTTATTTTAATTAATTTTTGCAATGTGGCAAAGCAGCTGAACGTATCTGGGGGAGGCAGTGAAAACATCTGCCCTGAAGATTTGTCAGGCGTGTAATCAGTAACTGTGCTGCCACTCAGTTCCTCATCCACAGAACCTGCAGCTTACGGAGTTTGTGAAGTCTTTTGAGGGATTTGCCAGCTGTAGATTTGGTGAACGCTTCCATACCTGCTGTCAGACCAAGTGTGATCGGAATAAGCTATATTTTGGTCAAGTTTCCTGTGAGCTTGTGGTATTTATGTACAAATTATGGGCTGATTTTGACTGTTATTTTGCAAGGCTCTTGTAGAAATGAGCTGTCCATGGTGCTGGAAAAATGGTGCTGTATCAACATCTTTTTTTGGGTCTTGTCAGACAAACAGTGTATCCGTTCAATACATCTAAATTCAGGGGGTAAGTTGAAACCTAAACCTGAAATCTGATTAGTTGACAGGAATGTTGTTCCAAGACCAACAAGAATGTTGATCCATGAAATTTACCTCCTACCTTAGAAAGCTTCTCTTCTCCTCGCTTCTCATTTCTCATACAGTTTATCTAACATGTTTCCAGTGCATTTGTTCTTTTTTTTTTCTTTCTTTTTTTCTTTTATTGAATCCACCAAATAGCCTTAAGGGTCTTTGGTTTTGCCATTGTTTATCTCCAAAGGGCAGTATGAAGGATCGGGTATATTAAATGGTAAATGGTAAATGGACTGCATTTATATAGCGCTTTCACAGACCTATGGCCACCAAAGCGCTTTACACTGCCTCACATTCACCCATTCACTCACTCACTCATACGCCGACGGCGGGTTATTAAAGGGGTTATGTATGGATTTTGTTTTATTTTGAACACATTGGGGAGCTGAAATGTGGGAGTTCTCATGCAAAAAAGTTCTCATGTTAAAATTTGATCCTGACCTTTCTTTATTTTGCTTCTCTCTCTCTCTCTCTCTCTCTCTCTCTCTTTCTCTTGCTCTCTAATGACAACATGATTTCAGTTTCTGGACTGGTATAAGGGTGAGTCTCATGAAAACCTAATGAAGCCTATTTTTAGGACCATTAAGATTTTTTTTTGCATTGTGACATTATTTTCTTAACAATTAAACACACCCCAAACACAAGTCTCATTACCATAATGGGGAAAAAATCTCATTCTCATTAGTTTAATGTAAAAATAAGATGATGTTTAAATGTAAAAGTATTTATACATAATTGAAGTATTTGTTGTATTAATTATGCTGAATTAAATAAATGCATTGTTTTAAATATTGTACTTTAATACTGCATTTTTCTAATGATAATTACAATCAAGCAAACATCTATATGCTTTAGGGTAATGATAATTTAGTTGGAAAATGGGCACAAATGTAATTAAAATAATGTCACAGCTTAAAATATGCTTCATTTTTATGCAAAATACTAATTTGTTTTGTGAGAATTATCCCAAAAGTTCTTCTGAGGGACTTTCAGTGTTAGGAAACAATCGTTAATATTTAACAGGCCAAAGAAACATGCTTTTAATCCTCCTAAATAGTGAGCTGTAGAAGGGTTCCAGTTTACAAACAAATCTAATTAGCATTTATCCTTGATGGGGCATTAGAGTGTTCAAAGGAATTCTAATGCCGGCAAGAAGACTCAGACAGAGAAAGTGAGAGAGATTCAGAATGGGAAAAAGAGAACGAGTAAGGCATTACTCTGATTGGAGGACTTTTTGCTATGACAAACAGGAGAGAGCGTGCATCTATGGCCATAATCTTTCTTTACTGCTGGTCATCAAGCAAGATCATTCTCTCTCCACCTCTTTGAGACTCCTTGTTAAAAAGATGTGAGCTAAGATATATTGTTGTAAATTAAATCCATATGTGTTTTAGTGGGTTTATGAGTCTGGTGCCTCAGAGCAGTACACATTTCATTAAAGATGTTTCCTTGTGCTAACCGACCGACAGCAGTGACTAAACTGAGGCCAGCAGTGGTGTTTATGCATGCACATCTCCTTTCAGCCTCTGATGACCCCTTTTTCTTTGCTGTAAAGCTCTCAATCTATCAGCACTTTGATTCTGCTGAGCTCCTCACTGTTAGCGTTTAGCGCAGAGTCATGTAGACTATACCGCGTGATTCACGCCTCTGCATCAACTAAGCAATTCCGTTCTCCAGCTCTGTCAGAGGAGAGGTTACGCCGCTTTCCATGGAAACATTTCGTTCATTTTAGATGAAACTGCCAATTTATATTGTTCAATCTGTTTATTGTTCTCCATATACTTTGAGTAAATTGTGATATGTATGTCTACTGGATGTTCGGTGATGATTTTTTTGATTGGTAACTATTTGTACGAAAAATCCCCTAGACCAGGACAATACTCTAGGGAGATTGTCCTTGTAGTAAACCGTAGGTATAGTGTTGTGGATTGTGGTCCTCACACTTGGGTTTCCTGGGTTTTCTGAGTGGCTTTTAATGTGCTATTGGTTGCTAAGTTTGGTCTCTTAAACTGTCCTCCATCATATTCAACTTTTGAGAGTCTGATTTATTTTAGTCAGTCAATTTGTTTGGATAATTCACAAAACGATTCACTGATTCGATTTAGTCCGTTTTTTGTAGCAGGGCATGTGGTTACATGGTTTTAACTCACTTATTGGCTGAAGTCAAAAGTGCCCATCATCTTTACAATATTCTGGTCTCTAGATATAATTTAACTTCTGCCTTCAATGTAAGTATATGTTTTTTTTGTATATTTCTGTTAAAAACTTGTTTTTTTAAAAAAATGTTATGTTTTTGATAGAAGTCTCTTATGGACATCAAGGCTACATTTATTTGATCAAAAATACAATAAAAAACAGAATATTGTGAAATATTATTACACTTTAAAATAAAGGTTTTCTATTTGAATATATTTTAAAATGTAATTTATTCCTGTAATGCAAAGCTGAACTTTCAGCATCATTACTCCAGTCTTCATTGTCACATGATCCATCAGAAATCATTCTAATATGCTGATCTGCAGGTTGTTGTTAAGTAATATTTTCTTATTATTAATATATTATTTGATCAATAGAAAATTCAAAAGAACAGCATTTATTTGAAATACAATTTTTTCAGTCACTTTTGGTAAATTAATTGAATCCATGCTGAATAAAAGTATTAATTTCTTTAAAAAAACAAATTTAATAATAAAAAGAGATATAATGTCTAAAGGCTGTCTCACACTAAAAGATTTTTAATAAATCTCATCAGATTTTCAAAATGTGAGACCACACTACAGGATCTCTGATCGTAAATATTTAACATGTTGGAGCAGATTCAGTCACTCTTAACACACCTCACACCACAGGAACATCTGAGAAGATAATCTGTAGAACCATCAAGATAATCAGGACTTTACTTGTCGAAACGGGAGAATTGGGCCCACGATCGGCCCGATTATCTTGTAGTGTGTGGGTGCCTTCCCTCAAGTTAAATACCATGCCCAAACATGCTTGACTTAAAACTAAAAATGGAAATATTATCATTGTGTTGGCTCGTTAACTACATCTTCTGAGTCTTGAGTAATTTCTTCTCATGTTACCATGGTAATAATTTGGTAAGAAGATAAATATGGATTTTCAAAACAACTATTATAGCTCCTGAATGTGGCATGCATTTACAAACATGTTGCAGTCCTGAAGAAGCCAGGTACAGCCTGGTCTGTCTCGATGCGTACCACTGTTGACTTTCAGGGTGTCATTGATCCAGGCTATTGATTGGCAGGCAGCTGTTATACTGGTATATATGGAGAATAGAAGTCACAGTATAGAGTGTGACTCAGAACTGAACAGCAGAGTCCTGGAGAACTGCCTCTCTGCTTGCCTAAATGAGA
Organism: Abramis brama; assembly: GCF_963993115.1. Taxonomy (NCBI): domain Eukaryota; kingdom Metazoa; phylum Chordata; class Actinopteri; order Cypriniformes; family Leuciscidae; genus Abramis; species Abramis brama. Next base: position 9,061,886 of record NC_139975.1, read on the forward strand.
TCCATTACAGTAGAGTATATCTTGAAAAAAGGAGTATACATAGTAATGAGGTGAAATAATGGTGCACAGTCCATTTGGAGGGAGTTCTTGTTGTTTTGCTGCTGCTCTTGAACACTAAGCTGTTTAGATGACTAATTGTTCACACTAACAAACTCCAGATCTGAATGCATCATTTCAGACTTTCCCTTCATAGTTTTCCGTGGCCATCAACGGAGAATGGATAACGCAATTTGGTCGTATGAAATCACTGCAGGGTGAACGGCAATTTGGCTTGTTTCAGTAGTGCAGTCAGTTGATATATTTGAAATGTGCGGAAACAATTAAACATATGCACTGATGGGCCCAACCAGGAGAACAGACTTCACCAATGAGAAGAGAAGCCCCTCAGCTGGTAAATCACAGATTTAGGGGTGACCGTGAAGCACTGGCCACTTTATCACTGGGACGACGTGGTTTGACCTACGTTGGGAGAAGATGAGGTGATATGCTAGTTGGGCTCAACTTAACTGTTTTTGGCACCGTCTGAGCTCATTTACCTTGCGTAGACAAGCTGTCTCCCACAGAAGGCTCAACGAATGTGGCATGAGTATGTGCTAAAATATTTTGTACCCAAGTTGAGAAGTGCCAACCACCCAGCAAGCTTGTTTACAGTGCACTGTATTCCTTGAGGCATTCAATAAAATGACCTTGGCTGCAATTTAAAGAAAACTTATTAATACTTTAAGATGCACAGAAGAGACCTTGAGGTTCTTAGTAAAATCAGAATTATCTGTATAATGACAGACTGATTACTGTTATTATCTTCCTCCCTGTCACGCGTCCATCTAAAACCCTCCCCATCAATCTCCGTCGCCAGCTGTATTTTTCCAAAGACAATTACACATCTAATTGTAATCACTGTTTCTGATCTGTGCTACTAAAGGGCATTAACATACAAAGATGTTCATTGATTCCTCGCTTTTAATTCATCTTGCAAGAGAATAGAGAATTTTTAGCCAAAGCTAATTATCTCTGAGGGACTACCCATAAGTCAAATTCTGTTTCATGTGCTTAATCTTAATTTGAGAACATTTTGTTTGAGAGTTTGACTCTTGGACCATTTGGATTTCTTTTTTGATGCTTTTACTCTGATCGCCATTTTCCCCCTGATTTTCTGATGTAAGAACTAATTAAATAAAAGTAGCATCATTATTAATTTCATTTTCTGGTTTGGCACTCATTTGAACAGCAACGGAAACTGTCTAAAATCTATCTATCTATCTATCTATCTATCTATCTATCTATCTATCTATCTATCTATCTATCTATCCATCCATCCATCCATCCATCCATCCATCCATCCATCCATCCATCCATCCATCCATCCATCCATCCATCCATCCATCCATCCATCCATCCATCCATCCATCCATCCATCCATCCATCCATCCATGGTGGCTTGACTCTCATTCAGAAAACCTTGTTGGAGAATAATATATAGGGTCCTATTTTAATGATCTGAAACGCAAGTATCAAGCACGAAACGCAAGTAACTTTGTGGGTGGATCTCGGGCGCTGTTGCTATTATACCGGCGGGATAAATGACTCTTGCGCCCGACGCAAATCTAAAATGGGTTGGTCTGAAGTAGGTTCATTATTCATAGGTGTGGTTTGGGCGTAACGTGAAATAATTCAATCAGAGCGACATCTCACATTCCCTTTAAGAGCAGGTGTGCTTGTTCCATGGCGGATTGATATTATAACGGCGGATTTGCCAGGCGCGCGCCATGAGCGCTTCAAAGCCAAGGAGACCGACGTTCTCGTCAGGGCCGTAAAACACAGAGAAGTGACGTTGGGGATGGAGAAACACACCCAAGTTAGCTTCGGTTAAACAGGTGTATAATAATTTGGGTAAATGTGTAAGCTAGATTTATGCCTATTTTTGCACATCTTCATGGACACAACAATGATTTCCCTCATGTGTTAATATTTTTCCTTGTAATAATGTATGGTTTTCTAAAAATGAGAACTGCTGCGTCTGTGTGTAGATGAGAAAAGCAAAGTGTATGCGCGTTGTGCACACGCTACATTGATTATGGCCAAGCATGCGCCCTTAAAATAGCGTATGAATAACATGCGCAACGCGGAATTGTTTTCTAAACCTGCAAAATACGTTTGCTCCGGAACACGCCTCCTCTTTGCGCTGAACCGCCCCCGGGAGCGCAAATGCATTTGCTAATTTACCGACGTGCGTCTGTGGAGGGAAAAGTCCGCTGTGCGCGGGTGCAAAATAGGAATGATACATGCGTCGGTGTACAAAGTCAATTGCGCTGGGTGCAAGATAGGGCCCATAATTAGTTATCTAACTTCAAGCTAATTAAGTGGGCAATGTTTTTGTAAATATTACATGTATTGCTATTTATTAAGAAGTTGACCAATTACTTTTTCTTAGTACAGTAGATTTTAGTGTAGCTAACTACTTCTAAAGGATGGCTTGACTAGTTTAACTTACTACTACGAGTAGCTTGTAGCATGGCAAGTTCTAGTTTCAAACTAGCTTTCGTAACAGTGGTAGTCATGTACTAACTTTACATGCACGTTCACACACAGGCCTTTCCACAAAAACAAATCACACACACCAGGCAAAAGGTCGCTTGTTTCACCCGGGGCAAGACACGCGTGTAGGTGACAAGGGCTGAAATGCCGTATACATTCCAAAAAAAGGATTGTGTTTGCATCCTCATGAATATTAATACGCATCACCCTCTTTCATGTAATACTATGAAGCAGTTACAGTCCACAAGCTGCAAGGAACTAACACAGATTTCCCATTATATCTGTAGTGTTAGATCACACAGGGAAAAAGAGGCCCTAATTACATCCTCGTCTTTAGCCAAGAAGGTTGAAATGCCTCCTTGAATCAAGCACACAGGAAACAGCTTGTCCAAGGACTTGGGAAGGATTACAGCGTATCAGTGCTGTATCAATGTCACCTTTATAATCTTTCTGTATGTAAATGATGCTTGCGCATTTGCATTTTTTTGTGTTTTTTCCCCTTCTATAAAAGCTTCTTAGCTCATCATAGCAGGAGTGACCATGAGATATGCCCTAGAGAGAGGAAGGCAGAGTCTCTTGAGGAAGTGCCCTGTCACTGCTGAAAGGTATCAGACCAGGGGGCTTCTCATTAATCTAGAACCCGAAACGGGGGCCGAGGAGCCGTGCTTCATCTGCTGCGGAACAGCGTGGAGAAATCCTTTAGCCGCCTATTATCTCCCATTTTTGATCTCCGTCTTATGGGGGCAGGTTTGGGAAAATGCCTTTATTTTTCATAATCCTCTCCCTGCCTTATCCATATTTCATGAAGAACACTGGGGGTATGAGAACGTCTAAAACTAATCCACTGCATGATATTTAGTCCCAGATTAAAATCTCTCACTCCACTGCACTGTAATTCTGTTCTTATTGATTGCCTGCCTCCACAAAATGTAAGTCAAAGATGTACCATACATTTTATCTCTGAGATTGCATTAATGCGCTCCTTTAGTGGTCCCATACTAATGTGGTAAGAGTGCGGGAATGTTAACGGGAGTGAAATATGAAATTCAGAGAGAGTGATTGATTCTCAGATGAGATGGTATGCGTTTAGCAAGTTGTTTAAGGCGAGAAAAAAGACGAGAGGCTAAGACATTTATTTCCCACATCTCATAAACAACACTAAACATCTGCATAAATTATACAGTGAGGTCTGAGACCACATAGAAAATCTTGGATTTGAATTCTGATTCTGAAACTGATGTATTATATATAGCATACACTACAATTTAAGTATTTTATGCTCACCAGTGCTGTTTTGATCCAAAATACAGTAAAATAGTAATACTGTGAAATATAATAACAGTTCAAAATAACTGTTTTCTATTTGGATATCTTTTAAAATGTAGGCTAATTTATTCATGTTATGGCAAAGCTGAATTGTCATCAGCCATTACTCCAGTGTCACATGATCCTTCAGAAATCATTCTAATATGATCATTCTAATATCGAATAAGTTTTAGGACTAAGGAACATTTCTTAGTATTATGAATGTTAAAACAATCTGTGCTGCTTAACTTTTTTGTCAAAACCATAATACTTTTTTTCAGGATTTTTTGATGAATAGAACATTCAAAAGAACACCATTTATTTGAAATAATAACGTTTTTTTGCACTCATATTAAAGTCTTGTCACTTTGATTAATGGAATGCATTCTTTCTGAATAAAAGTATTAATTTCTACCCCTAAACTGACCCAAAATGTTCACACCTCAAACTTTTGAAAGGTAGTGTTATATATTTAAAAGACAATACTTGTACTGCTTTTTGTTAGTTGCAGGTAGTGTAGCTAGCCAGTACTTCAAAAGAGTAACTAGTTAAACTATGAATAGCTTTGGCTTGACATGCTACAGTTTCAGACTAGCTTTCCCTATACTGGTGCTCATTATGATTCTCATTATATATCAAAAAAAAAAATCATCAGGTTTTGCACAGATTTGTTCATTAAGTGTGGCAAAAGAAATATATTTGTATCTTAATTATTACATTTTCAGGTTTAAATCAGATTACAAATCCAAGCTTTTCAAAGAGTTACAGACCAAATAAGACTAAAATATTCCATATTTTTATTTATATGAACTTTTCACTCAAATTGTTATGCTGTTAATTTGTTGTTGTTGTCAGTAACATTTTGCATTCAGTTAGAGTATAATGCAAAACAGAAGCATTTGCACTCCTCTTCTCAGGCTTTTGGACCCCGCCATTTTATGTATGTATATGTAAATGATAAGTTCAGTAAACCAGATAAATCATTCAGCTTATCAAATCTTCTCAGTCTGCTCGGAAGACTGCTGGGCTTCATTTGCACATCTTCACAGCTGTCAGTTACAGATGGTGGGGAAAGTGTTTGAGCGGCACAGATCTATGAATTTTTCCCTCCAGTGTGCGAGTCAAGACATTTTCATTTTAATGGGACATGTCCTGCCCACTTCCCTGCTAGTTGAGAAAAAAATCAAATGGAAACTAATTACAAGTCGCTCTCAGTTTTTTTTTTTTTTTTTAAAGGTATCAGTTTATTCCACTAAGGAAATACTTATATTAGAATATAGAAGTACAGGCATTCCTTTAGTATTGCTTTTGATAATGTAAAAACTAGTCAAATATTCTGTTTTCTTTCAGCATGAAAGCAATTTTGTCTATTTTGGGCCGCAGTGAGACTGAAGTTAGAATAATTTGCCACATTTTGCGTGTCATTTTTTGAAAGCATTCAACGTCTGGAAATATTCTGTTGTATCTGTTCTGTTCACTTGAGAAATTAGGCCTATTTCATTTGAAGAAATCTGTAATCTTCTTAGAAATTGGTTCTGCCATGTCAAGCACCCCGCTTGCTCGTGCACACGCTCTGCTGTGATCAGCGTGCGAATGTGCTGTGACATATCAAAGCATGTGAAGTGAGTGTTTGTTTCCAGCATGCCGCAGTAATCTGGGTACGTCTGCACTCTCTGGCCGCTGATGTTTCATGTCTGTTGCTGCAAATGACCCAATACGCTTGCTGCTGAAGATTATGTCATTTATGAAGAGCTTGGCATGCACACAAAGAAGCGGATTGTTGGCTTTCGTGGAAGGGAAGAGATAAACTTCCAGGATGCAGGATTGTTTGTGTTCTCCTTTTCTGCGCGTCCGACATGATGCAATCCAGCACTTGTTATTCCTGATTGTCAGGGTTGTAAAATGCCTCGCCCTTTTCCCTGATGAATACATTTAATTGGTCATTATTGATTCCTGTCCCAGAGCGAATCCGAGTTGAAACGTACGTAATTGCATACCAACAGATGCGGAATCGGGCAATAACCTGTTTCGATGATTGAAATTTCTCATAGATAGCTTTCCTGCTCTGCCATCTCTCCTTTCCAGTGAAAGTGATCACATTGACATTTAATGCACTTTTATTGAATTTTGAGATGATGAGCTCAGTGACTCAAAATACAACTAGCATTTGCAACCCTCAGTTAGTTGGTGTTATTTAAAATAGTGGTAGTCACTTGCTTTTTCACGACTCATTTTACTTCCTTCGTGTGATGTATACTACATGTTTATAAGATGCTTAGTAGATGCTTCCACAGGCTAGTGGACATTTTCATGGCAGCAATGAAAGGGATCAGTGCAAATTATTTTGAAATGAAATGTTCAGTCAGCACATATAAATGTGGTAATGCATTGTCCAGGGTTGTGCAAGATTCAAAATTAAACAGTTGGCTTCCTTTCAGCCACAAGTGTGAATTTGAATCAGTATGAAAAGAATAGGAATATATTGAATTGCATTTTAAAGAAACCGAATACATGAATTGCATTCTAGGAAATTAAGAGTTATTTCACCGTGGTCCACAAAAATCCATACATATATACATAAAAAGTGTACAAACAATTTCATTCAGAAATGTAGTACATTTCATAGACTGTTTCAAAACAGCAAGTTCAATTAATTAAATGTGAAATTTTAATGTAGAAAAAACTGAAATAGTATTTTTTAATAAAAAATACTTTTTTAAATAAAAATACTTTTTAAAGTGTAGACAAACTTTGCAAAGACAATTTGCATCCTGTTTTCTGTTTTCTCAGTTAAAATTCAGGAATTGAATTGGAATTTAAAGGGGACCTACTATTGCCTTTTTCAAAGTCTGGATGATAGACTGTTTTAATGCGTGAATATTCAAAAAACACATTATTTTTCACATATTTTACATTGTTGTAGAACCTCTCTTCCCAAATGTCACAACACACTAGTTTACTAACGCAACTCAACCCTGGCTTGTCCCCTTTATTTTGCATATGCTTTGGCCGTGAATTATTTATCCTGGATGTACTGTGTAAATAATATTGTGATGTACGTTCCGGGAAGAAAACTCACGACTACAATCAAAGCATTTCAGGGAGTTCAGAAACACTGAGAACTGATAACTCCCTTTAAATTGGACTTTGTGCTTTGTAACTTTGCAGACCCTTTTCTTGCTCAAACAGCACCATTACACACTAAAGAATTTTGAAAATGTAAATATAGCATAATAGGTCCCTTTTAAAGGGCATTCATTATTAAACTCTGAATGAATTTTATGACAACAATATTATGACTACATTTATCATAACATATTGGACACATTTTTTTTCTTTATTTGCAATAAAGTACACAGAATGATTGTTCACAATGAGCCGGACCTTGCATTAAGAAAGTAAATAGGGTCAATTGTGGTTTCATGTGGACGTTAAATGTCAATTGGTGGATGTTCTATATTTTTTGCTGGTTTTTGCTTCTGGTTCATTGCAACAGTCCAGCAATAAGTGTAGCATATTCTCCTTTGGGCTCAAGTCCTGTAATTTCACTTTGAAAGAAAAGAACAAACTCCCCACTCTTGTACTGCAGTGCACAGGACTGTTGATTCCTTTGTGGTGCAGAGTGTTTTAATGAGGCTTATGGTGCAGGCTCTCAGATTCAAGTACAGTTCAGTGAGACTTCTCGTTTTTTAAGGGCGAGCACTTGCCTGAATATACCTGGAAATTCCCTTGATAACCGCCTCTTATCGTGTTCCTGGAGAAGAGAGAAAAAAATTGTGGAAGATCATGCCGGAGACAGCACAATTCCCACATGATGCATTCCGTCTACAGCAATTAATTCACTGACACACTTATGTTACGCACTTATTTCGGTTTGCAATCCAAAGTTAGATGATTTCTGATGTTTTTAGGGTGAGCGGAGGCTGTTTAGAAAGAAAACACATCATTTATTCAGGATGATGATAGACTCTTTTGGATACAAATCTAGTGCATGGGTCATTTCAGTTATGCAGTACATTATCATATTCCTGTTTGTTTCAATATATGGATAAAATGGAAGAACTCACACTTTTTAGAGATGGTAATCACATGGTCTTCTGTTTTCACTATCACAGTTAAGTGAACAGAGCTCAATTTTAAATAAGCAAATGCTCAAACCATTTTTGTCATTGTCTTTCTTAGGATTGTTAATAGCTTTTCTTGTGTCCTCAATATCACTTTCCATTCTGTTCATCTTTTTAAATATCCCTTTAACAAACGTCAGTTCCTTCCTGACATCATTTTGGAGGGACAACAACTGTACAAACATCTGTTCTGTGATGTTTTGCATCCAGTTAAATTAGAAATAGTGATAATCAAATGTCAAAAGATGGTTAAAAATAACCAGTTTGACATCACTGCAAACTAACTGTCAATCCCTTCTTAATGAATAACTTTAGTTCTTTATTTCCATTCGGTTCATTTTCTTGTCATTTAAGTGCTTGAGCTTGACCAGAGCATCTTTCTGAAAGTCTACTATAAATTCGACATAATTTACAACAGAAACATATTCCTTCAAGTTACAGAGATGAAAAGGTACTGCATAAGATGAGTGACCCGCAGAGCAGTGACATATTGGTGTTCAAACACCACATTTTCAGTGTATCAAATGAGTTTTAGGCTTTTGATTGGCCATTTGAGGTCTTTTAAAAGCCTTCCTCTTCTTTGATCGTTGACTCAGTGACATTTTGCGTTACAGTGAGTAGCAAGTCTTCTTTTGTTTTGTGTCTGACAGCGCTGTTTGACGAACTACAGGACTGGTTCATTACGATTCAATCCCAGTGCCTCTCGAGCCCGGAACAGCTGTTCTTGCCTCAAACAAACTTAGAGGAGGGGAAGTGTGCTCTCTGCGATCTGTCCCTATTAGTTGTGTTCTAACGAAGCCTAAGCACACAACCATCCAACAAGAATTGAACGTGTCAGTGACTTGACATAGATCCAAGTGTTGCAGTCTACTGTAGGCCACATATCTTGTAGGCAGTTTTCATGTACTGTACAAAGATCATTTTTTCTATAAGGGTCACTTTTATTTTTCCTTGTATGATTTTAAAGATATTTTGATTTTACAAAACTATTATTATTATTAATATCATGAGAATTTATTATAAATTGGGATGAATTAAATTACTTTTACTTTAATTACACAACACTTTAACAGAGTTGAAATATTAAAACTTGTCCCTCACTCATTTTCTTTAAGATTTTAAAGGTAAAGCATTTCATTTGTGTGCCACTAGCATTACCAAACAGAATTGCAAAAATGTTGACTGCTTTCAATCACTGCTTTCAGCAGTCAACAAAAATGTTGACTGCTTTCAAGACTGCTCCCTGTCTGCGATTGGTCAGACAAACTACTTATGAACTCATGTAATTGGTGGGCCAGTATTATTATGTCCAGTTGAGTCTGGCCACTCAAACAAACAGATTGCATTCAGACTGCAACAGATTGTGGTGGAGATATTACACATTTCAGCTTTAAAAAAATAATTTGCAATTTTGTTGTACAATTTATATTTATAGTATACTGTATATTTATATCTGAGGATCACTGTCCCCATACTGTTGTCATTATCAGCAGTTTTATGTGTTTTTCCAAAAGTGTTTCTATTTGATTAAGATGGAAATGAGAAGTGCACATCTCTGCCAGAGCACCAGTGACAGTTTGCAGATCAGAAATGATTTTTAATGCTTGCGTTTTATTTGGTTTCTCTGCAAAATAGGTCAGCTGGTAAACTTGTTCATTTAAATCCAGAAACAACTGATTCAAAGTTCAAAGTTAATTGCTAACTTTTTGCTAGCTAATTTATTGAATTAACAAATCCAAAGCTTATCCAATTATTTTTTCCTGAAAAAAAAATCTTTAAAAAAATATCATTAACATCATACATAATACCAAAAATAAAAAATCACAATATGTCCCCTTTTTTTTTTTTTTTTTTGATAGTCCACTTTAGACATTGTACAAACTATAACTTTGCAAGTACAGGTCAAATAGCATTTGTCGACTGTATGCTTAATATCTGTTAAAATATTTTTTTATTGATCCTTTAACATACATTCTACTGACTATAAGTAACATTGCAAGTACATGTCCACTACTAGTCATTAGATTAATAATAGACTGTCTGCTTAATATATGCTAACATTTTATTTTGATGGTCGTCCAGTAGACGTTCTACTGACTTTAAGTAACTTTGCAAGTAAAAACTTTGAATGTTAACTTATTCTACTAACCCTAAAAGTCTACTTATACTTTAATGAGAGTTAGTTGACTTGTGGTTGCAAATTAATGAGAGTTAATGGCATGTAGTTGCATAATAGTTAGGCTACTTATAGTTAGTATAAAGAATAAAGTAGACTATCAGAATAAAGTGCAACCTCAGATTTTTATTCCAGGAGACATAAATATTTTAACATAGAAAACCATTTTAAGAAGTTTGCCACTAAATGAAAAAAACACTAAAGTAAATCGTTTGTCAATAAAAAGCATGCATGTTTTCTTTTAGCAATACTGCCACTCAAATGATTCAAATAAGCAATGGGTGCAGATTCATTCTTTTAATCCTTCTAAGCTAAGCATAAGCTCTTTCTTATGAAATTCATGATTGACATCCACTAGTTCTGAATATTGGCCTTTTTCTGTTCATTAAGATGAAATTACAGAGCCTGATGAGGATATGTTTCTCTGCAGGTGTATTGTGGTGTGTGTGTGTGTGCGTTTGTTTTTTAAGGTCAAGCACAGCAGGGAAGTTTGCACACGTAAGCGTATAGGTGTGAACCGATTTCGTTGTGGTGCTGTGGATGGTGTCCGCTGGGACACACTCAGCCAGATTGTGGTGCCGATGGGAAGTGCAGAGCGCATCCTTCACAAGCTGTTCCTAAGCTTACACTTCTGCCAAATACAGCACAGCACTACCCGTAGCTACTGGGGATGTTTGTTTTTGCTGAACACTGTTTATTTTTTTCTCTTCTAGATTTATATATATATTAATAACAAAGACACTATGCCTTGCAGTGATGTAATTTACAATACTCTTCCCAACAGTGTAATTCATAAAAATAAAAGTAAAAACATTTGTTTGAATTGCCACAGTGGCTCTCGCTGGTGGAACCGGGTGGAGCATCTCATATCAGAAGATTAAGGGCCTTTTGTAAGGAGATCTCCAAAAAAAAAAAAAAAAGGAAAAAAAAAATTGCACTCTTTGTAATGTAGGTGCTGTGAATGAAATATATTGCTTTTCAATACTTTTCAATTCTATTATATACATTAAAGTTTTGTGCTGTGCACAATCTGTGTTGCTAGGATGTTGTGAGTGGTTTCCTTGGCATTGCTATGTGGTTGCTAGGATGTTTTGTTGGTTGCAAAATCAACAAATTCCACCACGAGTCTCTTTGATAATCTTGTCTCTAGATTTGACTCTTGTTACTCCTCTACGGGCCTTTGGGATTTTTCAACCTTTATAATTGTCTACCAGGCAAAACTTGGCAATAACTATAAATATTTATATTTGCATTTGGCAGAGGCTTTTATCCAAAGTGCATTCAAGGTATGCATTTTATTATTTCATGCATTCCCTGGAAATTTAAACTATGACCTTGATGTTGCTATTGCTTGTTCTGCTGTTTGAGCTACAGCTATATAGCAAAAATTGTAAGTTTGATAACTTAGAAAACTAACAGCACGCCTACATGTTTTGAAGTATTGTTTGTGTCTGTAAAAAAAGTTATAAAGTCAAAAGATAAATTTAGTTCTTAAATGGTCAAAGGGAGAAACAAAACTGCCAGAAAGAGATTATGTGAGAGGTGCAGATAAGTTAGTGAACTTCCAGTCCATGGACTCTAAAGTCAGTCAGATTAGCCCTCAGATGTCTCCAAAATTACTTTAAAAGTCGTTCAAAAAGAGCTGACCTAACTGCAATGCCACTTTCCTTTGCTCATTAAAAAGTGTCTTTCAGCATCTCAGAGAAAATCTGAGGATTCAAATCCAAACATATTCATTCTTAATTATACAACTCCTAATTATACTGTATTTGTTCAAAAAAAAAAAAATCCTCTTTTGTGTTTTTCACTCTCTGCTGTTTTCATCTAAAAAGAGCCACAAGAGCTGCAAATGTATGTAGAGCAAATAACGGATCTCATAAAGTACCAAGTATATTCGTTTAGTTATTTGAGAGAGTTGAGTCTATATTACTCAAAATATTTAGTTACTTAATACTTATGTCATCAAAATAATTTAAGCAATTTCAACTTTTTTGAAGTTAAGATTCAACTTGTTTTTTAAAATCAGTATATGATTACAGCCAATTTGATTATACTTAAAAATTTGAGCTTAAGCATCTGAGCTTAAGTTTTTAAGTTGAAATTGTTTACAGTGTATGGATGGTAAATAAGAGACGCATAATAAAGCCCATTTAGCCACATAATGGGTTCTTTGTCTTTCGCTGTACAAATAAATAATAACGAAAGCATTCGGTTGCACCCAGTTTAAACATTCAGTTTACATGTCTTTAAAATTGCCTTTTACAATACTGTTTAGCATATATTTGCACTTATAAAATTAAGCAATTTGTAAAATGCAGGCCAGAATCCGTACGGTAAGATAGCGTGTTCAAGCCTTTTGTTAGCTCCATGCTCCATTTAAGCTTTTCTTTTGAAGCGGACACTCTGTGGACAGAGTTAAAGCAGTTGAGGGGATTTTACCTACATTCATATTTACTTTGAATCCCTCTTCATCAGGGTAAATGGTTTGTCTGCAGAGCCCAGTGGTTTATTTGCACCTCCCAGAATTTGTAGAGCTGAAAAAGGCAATGTAGGGTTTCTTTTAAAGTTGCATGAGAGCAGGTTAACTTGCATTTCAACAGAAAACACCCTGAAAGTTCGACTGTTTGAAGGTGTGAATAACAGGGAATAGGTTTGAAGTGCATGTTTTATTGAGAGATTTAATTCTACTGTGTTTTACAGAGGAATAAGTTCACCTCATAACACTGGAAGTGCCCATGGCATTTTGTGTTTTATCTGTTTGTGAATTTAAGCCAGCGAATTAAAATGTGTGTCAGAGAGCAGCTGTCATAACAATAAATATTGCATAGTCTGTAGAAATATGTACAGAGAAGGAACATAAGCTTGGTTTAAAAACCTAGTAGTGAGCTTCCTTGCTGTCTACTTAGGCAGCTACCTTCAAAGACAGCATCCTACCCAAACATGGAACCTCACAAGTCACTGATTTGATTTGAAACACTCTACATAAGCAGCAACTCTGTCGTGAGCCCATGATGATGCACCCTTAGAATGCTGTCTAGGTAGGCAGCTCACAACTACTGTAGTTGTCTATCCAGCCACTAGACCTCACACTAGTGACCTCCAATATGTCTCTTTTCTGGTTTAATTAGCCTACAAAAGTGTATCTTCGGGTCTTTCCCAAGATTTGCTTGGTGGTTAGAGACACGGTTATGTAAATTTAAAAGGGTTTACGTTTGAAAGGTGTATCAGTGGCATGTAGAACTAACACTGTGATTTATTAGGGCCTGAAAAGGTGACAAAGCAAATGCTTCACAGATGGACTGTAAATTAAGAGCTAAGTGGATCGTATTAGCTGTAATAGACAGAGAACTGTCCTTTGGAGTTGAGTTTCTCATTTAAAAGGCACTGTTGTTTCAGGTGCTGCCTTTCTGATGGTGGAAATGAAGTACGTTTTTATAACCTTCCTGCTGCACTATGTCTTTAGGAGTGCTGTCTTTATATCCCTCTACAATCGCAGCTGTGAATCGAACACTGTCTGTCGTTCTTTTACTTAATACTCCATAAAGTGTTCATAAAAGTCAGCGTTCAGCTAGTTTATCTAAGGATCGACTGAAGTGCTCTGCACACCTGCGATGGCTTCATATACGTATAAAAGAACGAGGACTATAGCTGAAAACATGCCAATGTCTGACTGTTTTTTCAAGGTGAGAGTCATTCAATATCTATTGTAAAGATTTTATTTCATTGGAGAGTGTGATATTATTCCGTTTTTGTTTTATATTTGCGGTGGCATAAACCGTGTTTGAATATATTCAGTATAGATTTTGTCTGGGCAGGCGTTCAAGTCAAGTCACTCAAACTGAGGGTAACTCGAGAAAGCTGCTGTCTTGATATCCATACTCCATCGATACATATCAATCTTTAAAGCGATGCAGTGGCAGGTCACGAGAGGCCACGGGTCAAATTTGTTTTGCAGCATCTTCACTAAATACTATAAAAGGACACGGAGGGGAGAAAAATGAACTCCGTCAGGAAGCTGTATAAAATTTCTCTGACACACTCAACCTTCGCGCTTGTGAGTGTATTGCTGTTTCCTGTTGATATTTGATTCCCCCAGAATCTATCTGTGATGCCTTCTCTCAGTCAAATCTGAGCAGATCTTTTCCATATACATCATTAATCAACTTCACTACCGTACGTGGAATCTGAATACCGGTGAACTTGATGGATGCTTGACATTCAGCTCAGTCGTGCAGGTCCGCTATGAAATACAGCAGTTAGCAACATTTCTCCATGATTGTAATGCAGGTCTTGTGCATCTGAGTGTAGCTTTATTTACAAGATCATCTATAGATAATTTTCATGACAAGAGCCTGAACAAAAACGAAACACGTTGTAACTGCTATTACTGCAATAGTTACATTTAAAACATTGGACTAAAATGACAAAGAGGGTCAATCATATATATAGAAGGCTGTTCAATAACATTCTCACCTCAAAGACAAAACACAAGTGAGCAATCAAAGTAGTTGAAGACAACACAAACTTTCAAAATAAGAGACCAGAAGAATAAAAAACCTCCAACCTTTCAACTTTCGTAACCATTTTCTTTCCCTTTTTCTGATATTTTTCAAAGTGAATTCAAAATTCAATTAGTTTATTATTTGTTTTATGCTCACCAAAACAGCATATAAATTTATATAGAAAAAACAGTATGTTGTGAAATAATTTTAGATTTGTTTAAAAAAATATTTTTTTTTCATGTAATATATTTGAATTTATTCCTGTGATGGCAAAGCTGAATTTTCAGCATCATCCTTCAGAAATCATTTTAATATGGTAATTTGGTGCACAACATTTTTTTTTATTATTATTATTATCGATGTTGAAAACAGTTGTGCTGCTTAATATTCTTTTTTTTTCTTTTTTTGTAGTAAGTATTTATTTTAAATAGAAATATTTTGTAAAAATGTATTTTCTGTCACTTATGATAATTGTAATGCACCTTGCTAAATAAAAATATTAATTAAAAAAAAATTCTTACTGACCCCAAACTTTTTAACCCTCTAGGTGCCACGGTCGAGTTTACTCGACAAGATGCGGCACTGAATAAAACGGCCGATTTAGTCAAATAGGGTGTCAAATTTCGTTCGACCTCCCCTCCACTAGATGTCAGACATGTTATACTTCATCCCCGACTCAAAAAAACGTCATGTTCGACTCAAACCCAGCAACATCGAAAGAGTCCACCAACCTCAACACAGCAAACATAGTCACAGTAAGACGGCCTGTGGCCGACATTCAGACTGAACTTTCACCTTAGAGCCAGAACTGGAACTCTGGACTGAGAAAAGGGGGTCCCAACTCATTGCCATTGCTCCCAACACAGCCCTTCAAGCATGGGCAACCGCCCAGCCTGAATACCTCACCTGTGTCCAAACCTGGACCGCAGCTGACACTGTGCTGTGCATCTCCACGGTCACCGACCACGCCCCGACACTCGTCTTGGCTTTCATCCTGTACCAGACTCAACGAGACGTGAGCATCCACAGCCAAGCTCACAAAGCCGTGTCTGGCGGTTTCCTACGAACCCTGGAAAGGGGGTCCCACACCATCGACCACCTCAACCTCATTTGAGCTGAGTCATCAGCCTAGCAACCACCTGCTATTTGACCATCATGATCCACCTGCCATCCATTGTGCTAATTTGTTGTTCGATGAAGTCCATCCCAGGACTTCATCTAACAAAAGGGGGAATGTAGCAACAATGACAAGACATCCGGTCAGCTGCTTTTCAAATTAGTGGATCCTGATCTCGCAAACACATCCTTCATTGTCTAAGGAAACAAGAGGTCTGTTCACTCCTGTTTGGACTGTCAAAATTGCATCTTTGTGGCTCTCCAGAGAGACATTAAGTCACACATTGCCTTAAACAGAAGGAAACCTTGTTGTGTAAAATCCCCCCTCTCTCTAAAAAACCACATGCCTTTGAATCACGTGACATTCCAGACTGAGAAGTCACCTCACACACACACACACACACACACACACACACACACACACACACACACACACACACACACACACACACACACACACACACACACACACACACACACACACACACACACACACACACACACACACACACACACACACACACACACACACACACACACACACACACACACACACACACACACACACACACACAAACATCCTTTGTGTGTAATTTAGGATAAGAAATATCCTGTTAAATACTGTATATGTACAATTCCATTAGGCATGTGTGGTTAGGTTGCCTTATAATAGAGGTGTGGTTTGCTAGAGTATAGTTTTGAATTCTAAATGTTCACTGAAAGAAGGTTCCTCAATAGTGTCTTGTAACCCGACCTCGACCTGGTCATAAACTTTATGACTCCAAAGCTGCAGCTCATCCAGTTCCTCTGCAAGCCAACATTCCAACACACACAAACACACTCTGGACTTTGAAACAGAAATCCCCCCCACATAACAAGCCATTACTAATGCTTGTGATATGTATTTTTATATGTGTATAATTTACCAGACATGTCGAGATGTCTATGTTCTACCATAGAAATCAATTGACACCTAAAATGCTCAGAATTCTACATTTAAAATGCATATCTGTATTCCATATTCTGTACACGCCATTTTAAGATATCATTCTAATCGTAGCGATCTCACGGAATTGCATATATGTATGAGATTACAGTGAAATGTATGCTTATGGGTATTATCTTGCTGAAAGAGAAAATACGAATTATATCTCTCACATGACATATAGTCAAAGTAGGCGTTTCTTCACAAACAAAGAAACTTTTTCCCGCTTCAGATCAGAAGATCCGATTCGCTGTTGTCCCAAAAAGAGGGCGTAAACAGATGTCCTTTAAGAGGAGACACCCTCTCCTCTTGCTTGCTCTCTCTCACCTCGCTCTCTCACCCTTCCTCCTCTTCTCCGACGGCAAATAGTTCAGCTGTCGAAATCCGTTCCCCCACCCCAATGATGAGAGATGTTGATGTATCGGCTTAAAATATGCTTATTCTATTCTGTGTGTGGATGGAGCTTAAGCAGCATCAATTTGATAAATATTAGAACCTCAGTGTGTCAGAAATATGTGGGGAACAGAATCCGACGGCAAAAAACCCCCCAGCTGTCGGACTTGAACTCGGGTCGCTCAAAGCTAAAAAAAAACCTAACTCTCAAGGCACTGACCAGTAGGCTATTGAGGCTAGAAATTTGCTAAATATTAGAACCTTATTGTGTAATAAACATAGGGGGAACAGAATCCGACGGCAAATAGTTCAGCTGTCGAAATCCGTTCCCCCACCCCAATGATGAGAGATGTTGATGTATCGGCTTAAAATATGCTTATTCTATTCTGTGTGTGGATGGAGCTTAAGCAGCATCAATTTGATAAGTAATAGAACATCAGTGTATCAAAAATATAGGGGAACAAAATCCGACGGCAAAAAAACAGCTGTCGGACTTGAACTCGGGTCGCTCAAAGCTAAAAAAACCCCCAATTGTCAAGGCACTGACCACTAGGCTATTGAGGCTAGGAATTTGATAAATATTAGAACCTTATTGTGTAATAAACATAGGGGGAACAGAATCCGACGGCAAATAGTTGAGCTGTCGAAATCCATTCCCCCACCGCAATGATGAGAGATGTTGATGTATCGGCTTTAAATGTGCTTATTCTATTCTGTGTGTGGATGGAGCTTAAGCAGCATCAATTTGATAAATATTAGAGCCTCAGTGTATCATAAATATGTGGGGAACAGAATCCGACGGCAAAAAAAACAGCTGTCGGACTTGAACTCGGGTCGCTCAAAGATAAAAAAAAAAATTGTCAAGGCACTAACCACTAGGCTATTCAGGCTAGAAATTTGATAAATATTAGAACCTTATTGTGTAATAAACATAGGGGGAACAGAATCCGACGGCAAATAGTTCAGCTGTCGAAATCCGTTCCCCCACCGCAATGATGAGAGATGTTGATGTATCGGCTTAAAATATGCTTATTCTATTCTGTGTGTGGATGGAGCTTAAGCAGCGTCAATTTGATAAATATTAGAACCTCAGTGTGTCAGAAATATGTTGGGAACAGAATCCAACGGCAAAAAAACAGCTGTCGGACTTGAACTCGGGTCGCTCAAAGCTAAAAAAAAAACAAATTGGCAAGGCACTGACCACTAGGCTATTCAGGCTAGAAATTTGATAAATATTAGAACCTTATTGTGTAATAAACATAGGGGGAACAGAATCCGACGGCAAATAGTTCAGCTGTCGAAATCCGTTCCCCCACCGCAATGATGAGAGATGTTGATGTATCGGCTTAAAATATGCTTATTCTATTCTGTGTGTGGATGGAGCTTAAGCAGCGTCAATTTGATAAATATTAGAACCTCAGTGTGTCAGAAATATGTTGGGAACAGAATCCAACGGCAAAAAAACAGCAGTCGGACTTGAACTCGGGTCGCTCAAAGCTAAAAAAAAAACAAATTGGCAAGGCACTGACCACTAGGCTATTGAGGCTAGGAGTTTGATAAATATTAGAACCTTATTGTGTAATAAACATAGGGGGAACAGAATCCGACGGCAAATAGTTCAGCTGTCGAAATCCGTTCCCCCACCCCAATGATGAGAGATGTTGATGTATCGGCTTAAAATATGCTTATTCTATTCTGTGTGTGGATGGAGCTTAAGCAGCATCAATTTGATAAATAATAGAACCTCAGTGTATCATAAATATGTGGGGAACAAAATCCGACGGCAAAAAAAACAGCTGTCGGACTTGAACTCGGGTCGCTCAAAGCTTAAAAACCCCCCCCAATTGTCAAGGCACTGACCACTAGGCTATTGAGGCTAGGAATTTGATAAATATTAGAACATTATTGTGTAATAAACATAGGGGGAACAGAATCCGACGGCAAATAGTTCAGCTGTCGAAATCCGTTCCCCCACCCCAATGATGAGAGATGTTGATGTATCGGCTTTAAATGTGCTTATTCTATTCTGTGTGTGGATGGAGCTTAAGCAGCATCAATTTGATAAATATTAGAACCTCAGTGTGTCAGAAATATGTTGGGAACAGAATCCAACGGCAAAAAAACAGCTGTCGGACTTGAACTCGGGTCGCTCAAAGCTAAAAAAAACCAAATTGTCAAGGCACTGACCACTAGGCTATTGAGGCTAGAAATTTAACAAAAATTAGAACCTTATTGTGTAATAAACATAGGGGGAACAGAATCCGACGGCAAATAGTTCAGCTGTCGAAATCCGTTCCCCCACCCCAATGATGAGAGATGTTGATGTATCGGCTTAAAATATGCTTATTCTATTCTGTGTGTGGATGGAGCTTAAGCAGCATCAATTTGATAAATATTAGAACCTCAGTGTGTCAGAAATATGTTGGGAACAGAATCCGACAGGAAAAAAAAAACAGCTGTCGGACTTGAACTCGGGTCGCTCAAAGCTAAAAAAAAAACTAACTCTAAAGGCACTGACCACTAGGCTATTGAGGATAGTAATTTGATAAATATTAGAACCTTATTGTGTAATAAACATAGGGGGAACAGAATCCGACGGTAAATAGATCAGCTGTCGAAATCTGTTCCCCCACCCCAATGATGAGAGATGTTGATGTATCGGCTTAAAATATGCTTATTCTATTCTGTGTGTGGATGGAGCTTAAGCAGCATCAATTTGATAAATAATAGAACCTCAGTGTATCAAAAATATGGGGGAACAAAATTTGACAGCAAAAAAAACAGCTGTCGGACTTGAACTCGGGTCGCTCAAAGCTAAAAAAAACCCAATTGTCAAGGCACTGACCACTAGGCTATTGAGGCTAGGAATTTGATAAATATTAGAACCTTATTGTGTAATAAACATAGGGGGAACAGAATCCGACGGCAAATAGTTCAGCTGTCGAAATCCGTTCCCCCACCCCAATGATGAGAGATGTTGATGTATCAGCTTTAAATGTGCTTATTCTATCCTGTGTGTGGATGGAGCTTAAGCAGCATCAATTTGATAAATATTAGAGCCTCAGTGTATCATAAATATGTGGGGAACAGAATCCGACGGAAAAAACAACAGCTGTCGGACTTGAACTCGGGTCGCTCAAAGCTAAAAAAAAAACTAATTCTCAAGGAACTGACCACTAGGCTATTGAGGCTAGACATTTGATAAATATTAGAACCTTATTGTGTAATAAACATAGGGGGAACAGAATCCGACGGCAAATAGTTCAGCTGTCGAAATCCGTTCCCCCACCCCAATGATGAGAGATGTTGATGTATCGGCTTAAAATATGCTTTTTCTATTCTGTGTGTGGATGGAGCTTAAGCAGCATCAATTTGATAAATAATTGAACCTCAGTGTATCAAAAATATGGGGGAACAAAATCCGACAGCAAAAAAAACAGCTGTCGAACTTGAACTCGGGTCGCTCAAAGCTAAAAAAAACCCCAGTTGTTAGGGCACTGACCACTAGGCTATTGAGGCTAGGAATTTGATAAATATTAGAACATTATTGTGTAATAAACATAGGGGGAACAGAATCCGACGGCAAATAGTTCAGCTGTCGAAATCCGTTCCCCCACCCCAATGATGAGAGATGTTGATGTATCGGCTTAAAATATGCTTATTCTATTCTGTGTGTGGATGGAGCTTAAGCAGCATCAATTTGATAAATATTAGAACCTCAGTGTGTCAGAAATATGTGGGGAACAGAATCCGACAGGAAAAAAAAAACAGCTGTCGGACTTGAACTCGGGTCGCTCAAAGCTAAAAAAAACCCTAACTCTAAAGGCACTGACCACTAGGCTATAGAGGATAATAATTTAATAAATATTAGAACCTTATTGTGTAATAAACATAGGGGGAACAGAATCCGACGGCAAATAGTTCAGCTGTCGACATCCGTTCCCCCACCCCAATGATGAGAGATGTTGATGTATCGGCTTTAAATATGCTTATTCTATTCTGTGTGTGGATGGAGCTTAAGCAGCATCAATTTGATAAATATTAGAACCTCAGTGTGTCAGAAATATGTTGGGAACAGAATCCAACGGCAAAAAAACAGCTGTCGGACTTGAACTCGGGTCGCTCAAAGCTAAAAAAAAAACAAATTGTCAAGGCACTGACCACTAGGCTATTGAGGCTAGAAATTTAGCAAAAATTAGAACCTTATTGTGTAATAAACATAGGGGGAACAGAATCCGACGGCAAATATTTCAGCTGTCGAAATCCGTTCCCCCACCCCAATGATGAGAGATGTTGATGTATCGGCTTAAAATATGCTTATTCTATTCTGTGTGTGGATGGAGCTTAAGCAGCATCAATTTGATAAATATTAGAACCTCAGTGTATCATAAATATGTGGGGAACAGAATCCGACGGCAAAAAAAACAGCTGTTGGACTTGAACTCGGGTCGCTCAAAGCTAAAAAAAAAACAAATTGTCAAGGCACTGACCACTAGGCTATTGAGGCTAGAAATTTGATAAATATTAGAACCTTATTGTGTAATAAACATAGGGGGAACAGAATCCGACGGCAAATATTTCAGCTGTCGAAATCCGTTCCCCCACCCCAATGATGAGAGATGTTGATGTATCGGCTTAAAATATGCTTATTCTATTCTGTGTGTGGATGGAGCTTAAGCAGCATCAATTTGATAAATATTAGAACCTCAGTGTGTCAGAAATATGTGGGGAACAGAATCCGACAGGAAAAAAAAACAGCTGTCGGACTTGAACTCGGGTCGCTCAAAGCTAAAAAAAAAAATTGTCAAGGCACTGACCACTAGGCTATTGAGGCTAGAAGTTTGATAAATATTAGAACCTTATTGTGTAATAAACATAGGGGGAACAGAATCCGACGGCAAATAGATCAGCTGTCGAAATCCGTTCCCCCACCCCAATGATGAGAGATGTTGATGTATCGGCTTAAAATATACTTATTCTATTCTGTGTGTGGATGGAGCTTAAGCAGCATCAATTTGATAAATAATAGAACCTCAGTGTATCAAAAATATGGGGGAACAAAATTTGACAGCAAAAAAAACAGCTGTCGGACTTGAACTCGGGTCGCTCAAAGCTAAAAAAACCCCCAATTGTCAAGGCACTGACCAATAGGCTATTGAGGCTATGAATTTGATAAATATTAGAACCTTATTGTGTAATAAACATAGGGGGAACAGAATCCGACGGCAAATTGTTCAGCTGTCGAAATGCGTTCCCCCACCCCAATGATAAGAGATGTTGATGTATCGGCTTTAAATGTGCTTATTCTATTCTGTGTGTGGATGGAGCTTAAGCAGCATCAATTTGATAAATATTAGAACCTCAGTGTATTATAAATATGGGGGAACAGAGTCCGACGGCAAAAAGAACAGCTGTCGGACTTGAACTCGGGTCGCTCAAAGCTAAAAAATAACCCAATTGCCATGGCACTGACCACTAGGCTATTGAGGATAGGAATTTGATAAATATTAGAACCTTATTGTGTAATAAACATAGGGGGAACAGAATCTGACAGCAAATAGTTCAGCTGTCGAAATCCGTTCCCCAACCCCAATGATGAGAGATGTTGATGTATCGGCTTAAAATATGCTTATTCTATTCTGTGTGTGGATGGAGCTTAAGCAGCATCAATTTGATAAATATTAGAACCTCAGTGTGTCAGAAATATGTGGGGAACAGAATCCGACAGCAAAAAAAAAACAGCTGTCGGACTTGAACTCAGGTCGCTCAAAGCTAAAAAAAAACCTAACTCTCAAGGCACTGACCACTAGGCTATTGAGGATAGTAATCTGACAAATATTAGAACCTTATTGTGTAATAAACATAGGGGGAACAGAATCTGACGGCAAATAGTTCAGCTGTCGAAATCCGTTCCCCCACCCCAATGATGAGAGATGTTGATGTATCGGCTTAAAATATGCTTATTCTCTTCTGTGTGTGGATGGAGCTTAAGCAGCATCAATATGATAAATAATAGAACCTCAGTGTATCAAAAATATGGGGGAACAAAATTTGACAGCAAAAAAAACAGCTGTCGGACTTGAACTCGGGTCGCTCAAAGATAAAAAAAAAAATTGTCAAGGCACTAACCACTAGGCTATTCAGGTTAGAAATTTGATAAATATTAGAACCTTATTGTGTAATAAACATAGGGGGAACAGAATCCGACGGCAAATAGTTCAGCTGTCGAAATCCGTTCCCCCACCGCAATGATGAGAGATGTTGATGTATCGGCTTAAAATATGCTTATTCTATTCTGTGTGTGGATGGAGCTTAAGCAGCGTCAATTTGATAAATATTAGAACCTCAGTGTGTCAGAAATATGTTGGGAACAGAATCCAACGGCAAAAAAACAGCTGTCGGACTTGAACTCGGGTCGCTCAAAGCTAAAAAAAAATCCAATCGTCAAGGCACTGACCACTAGGCTATTGAGGCTAGCAATTTGATAAATATTAGAACCTTATTGTATAATAAACATAGGGGGAACAGAATCCGACGGCAAATAGTTCAGCTGTCGAAATCCGTTCCCCCACCCCAATGATGAGAGATGTTGATGTAACGGCTTAAAATATGCTTATTCTATTCTGTGTGTGGATGGAGCTTAAGCAGTATCAATTTGATAAATATTAGAACCTCAGTGTGTCATAAATATGTTGGGAACAGAATCCAACGGCAAAAAAACAGCTGTCGGACTTGAACTCGGGTCGCTCAAAGCTAAAAAATAACCCAATTGCCATGGCACTGACCACGAGGCTATTGAGGACAGGAAATTGATAAATATTAGAACCTTATTGTGTAATAAACATAGGGGGAACAGAATCCGACGGCAAATAGTTCAGCTGTCGAAATCCGTTCCCCCACCCCAATGATGAGAGATGTTGATGTATCGGCTTAAAATATGCTTATTCTATTCTGTGTGTGGATGGAGCTTAAGCAGCATGATAAATATTAGAACCTCAGTGTATTATAAAAATGGGGGAACAGAATCCGACGGCAAAAAAATCAGCTGTCGGACTTGAACTCGGGTCGCTCAAAGCTAAAAAATAACCCAATTGTCATGGCACTTACCACTAGGCTATTGACGCTTGGAATTTAATAAAAATTACAACCTAATTGTGTAATAAACATAGGGGGAACAGAATCTGACGGCAAATAGTTCAGCTGTCAAAATCCGTTCCCCCACCCCAATGATGAGAGATGTGATGTATCGGCTTAAAATATGCTTATTCTATTCTGTGTGTGGATGGTGCTTAAGCAGCATCAATTTGATAAATATTAGAACCTCAGTGTGTCAGAAATATGTGGGGAACAGAATCCGACGGCAAATAGATCAGCTGTCGAAATCCGTTCCCCCACCCCAATGATGAGAGATGTTGATGTATCGGCTTAAAATATGCTTATTCTATTCTGTGTGTGGATGGAGCTTAAGCAGCATCAATTTGATAAATAATAGAACCTCAGTGTATCAAAAATATGGGAGAACAAAATTTGACGGCAAAAAAAAACAGCTGTCGGACTTGAACTCGGGTCGCTCAAAGCTAAAAAAAAAACAAATTGTCAAGAAACTGACCACTAGGCTATTGAGGCTAGAAATTTGAGAAATATTAGAACCTTATTGTGTAATAAACATAGGGGAACAGAATCCGACGGCAAATAGTTCAGCTGTCGAAATCCGTTCCCCCACCCCAATGATGAGAGATGTTGATGTATCGGCTTAAAATATGCTTATTCTATTCTGTGTGTGGATGGAGCTTAAGCAGCATCAATTTGATAAATATTAGAACCTCAGTGTGTCAGAAATATGTTGGGAACAGAATCCGACAGGAAAAAAAAAACAGCTGTCGGACTTGAACTCGGGTCGCTCAAAGCTAAAAAATAAACTAACTCTAAAGGCACTGACCACTAGGCTATTGAGGATAGTAATTTGATAAATATTAGAACCTTATTGTGTAATAAACATAGGGGGAACAGAATCCGACAGCAAATAGTTCAGCTGTCGAAATCCGTTCCCCCACCCCAATGATGAGAGATGTTGATGTATCGGCTTAAAATATGCTTATTCTATTCTGTGTGTGGATGGAGCTTAAGCAGCATCAATTTGATAAATAATTGAACCTCAGTGTATCAAAAAAATGGGGGAACAAAATCCGACGGCAAAAAAAACAGCTGTCGAACTTGAACTCGGGTCGCTCAAAGCTAAAAAAACACCCAATTGTCAGGGCACTGACCACTAGGCTATTGAGGCTAGGAATTTAATAAATATTAGAACATTATTGTGTAATAAACATAGGGGGAACAGAATCCGACGGCAAATAGTTCAGCTGTCGAAATCCGTTCCCCCACCCCAATGATGAGAGATGTTGATGTAACGGCTTAAAATATGCTTATTCTATTCTGTGTGTGGATGGAGCTTAAGCAGTATCAATTTGATAAATATTAGAACCTCAGTGTGTCATAAATATGTTGGGAACAGAATCCAACGGCAAAAAAACAGCTGTCGGACTTGAACTCGGGTCGCTCAAAGCTAAAAAATAACCCAATTGCCATGGCACTGACCACGAGGCTATTGAGGACAGGAAATTGATAAATATTAGAACCTTATTGTGTAATAAACATAGGGGGAACAGAATCCGACGGCAAATAGTTCAGCTGTCGAAATCCGTTCCCCCACCCCAATGATGAGAGATGTTGATGTATCGGCTTAAAATATGCTTATTCTATTCTGTGTGTGGATGGAGCTTAAGCAGCATGATAAATATTAGAACCTCAGTGTATTATAAAAATGGGGGAACAGAATCCGACGGCAAAAAAATCAGCTGTCGGACTTGAACTCGGGTCGCTCAAAGCTAAAAAATAACCCAATTGTCATGGCACTTACCACTAGGCTATTGACGCTTGGAATTTAATAAAAATTACAACCTAATTGTGTAATAAACATAGGGGGAACAGAATCTGACGGCAAATAGTTCAGCTGTCAAAATCCGTTCCCCCACCCCAATGATGAGAGATGTGATGTATCGGCTTAAAATATGCTTATTCTATTCTGTGTGTGGATGGTGCTTAAGCAGCATCAATTTGATAAATATTAGAACCTCAGTGTGTCAGAAATATGTGGGGAACAGAATCCGACGGCAAATAGATCAGCTGTCGAAATCCGTTCCCCCACCCCAATGATGAGAGATGTTGATGTATCGGCTTAAAATATGCTTATTCTATTCTGTGTGTGGATGGAGCTTAAGCAGCATCAATTTGATAAATAATAGAACCTCAGTGTATCAAAAATATGGGGGAACAAAATTTGACGGCAAAAAAAAACAGCTGTCGGACTTGAACTCGGGTCGCTCAAAGCTAAAAAAAAAACAAATTGTCAAGAAACTGACCACTAGGCTATTGAGGCTAGAAATTTGAGAAATATTAGAACCTTATTGTGTAATAAACATAGGGGAACAGAATCCGACGGCAAATAGTTCAGCTGTCGAAATCCGTTCCCCCACCCCAATGATGAGAGATGTTGATGTATCGGCTTAAAATATGCTTATTCTATTCTGTGTGTGGATGGAGCTTAAGCAGCATCAATTTGATAAATATTAGAACCTCAGTGTGTCAGAAATATGTTGGGAACAGAATCCGACAGGAAAAAAAAAACAGCTGTCGGACTTGAACTCGGGTCGCTCAAAGCTAAAAAATAAACTAACTCTAAAGGCACTGACCACTAGGCTATTGAGGATAGTAATTTGATAAATATTAGAACCTTATTGTGTAATAAACATAGGGGGAACAGAATCCGACAGCAAATAGTTCAGCTGTCGAAATCCGTTCCCCCACCCCAATAATGAGAGATGTTGATGTATCGGCTTAAAATATGCTTATTCTATTCTGTGTGTGGATGGAGCTTAAGCAGCATCAATTTGATAAATAATTGAACCTCAGTGTATCAAAAATATGGGGGAACAAAATTTGACAGCAAAAAAAACAGCTGTCGGACTTGAACTCGGGTCGCTCAAAGCTAAAAAAAACCCAATTGTCAAGGCACTGACCACTAGGCTATTGAGGCTAGGAATTTGATAAATATTAGAACCTTATTGTGTAATAAACATAGGGGGAACTGAATCCGACGGCAAATAGTTCAGCTGTCGAAATCCGTTCCCCCACCCCAATGATGAGAGATGTTGATGTATCAGCTTTAAATGTGCTTATTCTATTCTGTGTGTGGATGGAGCTTAAGCAGCATCAATTTGATAAATATTAGAGCCTCAGTGTATCATAAATATGTGGGGAACAGAATCCGACGGAAAAAACAACAGCTGTCGGACTTGAACTCGGGTCGCTCAAAGCTAAAAAAAAACTAATTCTCAAGGCACTGACCACTAGGCTATTGAGGCTAGACGTTTGATAAATATTAGAACCTTATTGTGTAATAAACATAGGGGGAACAGAATCCGACGGCAAATAGTTCAGCTGTCGAAATCCGTTCCCCCACCCCAATGATGAGAGATGTTGATGTATCGGCTTAAAATATGCTTATTCTATTCTGTGTGTGGATGGAGCTTAAGCAGCATGATAAATATTAGAACCTCAGTGTATTATAAATATGGGGGAACAGAATCCGACGGCAAAAAAAACAGCTGTCGGACTTGAACTCGGGTCGCTCAAAGCTAAAAAATAACCCAATTGTCATGGCACTTACCACTAGGCTATTGACGCTTGGAATTTAAGAAAAATTACAACCTAATTGTGTAATAAACATAGGGGGAACAGAATCTGACGGCAAATAGTTCAGCTGTCAAAATCCGTTCCCCCACCCCAATGATGAGAGGTGTGATGTATCGGCTTAAAATATGCTTATTCTATTCTGTGTGTGGATGGTGCTTAAGCAGCATCAATTTGATAAATATTAGAACCTCAGTGTGTCAGAAATATGTGGGGAACAGAATCCGACGGCAAATAGATCAGCTGTCGAAATCCGTTCCCCCACCCCAATGATGAGAGATGTTGATGTATCGGCTTAAAATATGCTTATTCTATTCTGTGTGTGGATGGAGCTTAAGCAGCATCAATTTGATAAATAATTGAACCTCAGTGTATCAAAAAAATGGGGGAACAAAATCCGACGGCAAAAAAAACAGCTGTCGAACTTGAACTCGGGTCGCTCAAAGCTAAAAAAACACCCAATTGTCAGGGCACTTACCACTAGGCTATTGACGCTTGGAATTTAAGAAAAATTACAACCTAATTGTGTAATAAACATAGGGGGAACAGAATCTGACGGCAAATAGTTCAGCTGTCAAAATCCGTTCCCCCACCCCAATGATGAGAGGTGTGATGTATCGGCTTAAAATATGCTTATTCTATTCTGTGTGTGGATGGTGCTTAAGCAGCATCAATTTGATAAATATTAGAACCTCAGTGTGTCAGAAATATGTGGGGAACAGAATCCGACGGCAAATAGATCAGCTGTCGAAATCCGTTCCCCCACCCCAATGATGAGAGATGTTGATGTATCGGCTTAAAATATGCTTATTCTATTCTGTGTGTGGATGGAGCTTAAGCAGCATCAATTTGATAAATAATTGAACCTCAGTGTATCAAAAAAATGGGGGAACAAAATCCGACGGCAAAAAAAACAGCTGTCGAACTTGAACTCGGGTCGCTCAAAGCTAAAAAAACACCCAATTGTCAGGGCACTGACCACTAGGCTATTGAGGCTAGGAATTTAATAAATATTAGAACATTATTGTGTAATAAACATAGGGGGAACAGAATCCGACGGCAAATAGTTCAGCTGTCGAAATCCGTTCCCCCACCCCAATGATGAGAGATGCTGATGTATCGGCTTTAAATGTGCTTATTCTATTCTGTGTGTGGATGGAGCTTAAGCAGCATCAATTTGATAAATATTAGAACCTCAGTGTATCATAAATATGTGGGGAACAGAATCCGACGGCAAAAAAAACAGCTGTCGGACTTGAACTCGGGTCGCTCAAAGCTAAAAAAAAACCAAATTGTCAAGGAACTGACCACTAGGCTATTGAGGCTAGAAATTTGATAAATATTAGAACCTTATTGTGTAATAAACATAGGGGGAACAGAATCCGACGGCAAATAGTTCAGCTGTCGAAATCCGTTCCCCCACCCCAATGATGAGAGATGTTGATGTATCGGCTTAAAATATGCTTACTCTATTCTGTGTGTGGATGGAGCTTAAGCAGCATCAATTTGATAAATATTAGAACCTCAGTGTGTCAGAAATATGTTGGGAACAGAATCCAACGGCAAAAAAACAGCTTTCGGACTTGAACTCGGGTCGCTCAAAGCTAAAAAAAACCAAATTGTCAAGGCACTGACCACTAGGCTATTGAGGCTAGAAATTTAACAAAAATTAGAACCTTATTGTGTAATAAACATAGGGGGAACAGAATCCGACGGCAAATAGTTCAGCTGTCGAAATCCGTTCCCCCACCCCAATGATGAGAGATGTTGATGTATCGGCTTAAAATATGCTTATTCTATTCTGTGTGTGGATGGAGCTTAAGCAGCATCAATTTGATAAATATTAGAACCTCAGTGTGTCAGAAATATGTTGGGAACAGAATCCGACAGGAAAAAAAAAACAGCTGTCGGACTTGAACTCGGGTCGCTCAAAGCTAAATAAAAAACTAACTCTAAAGGCACTGACCACTAGGCTATTGAAGATAGTAATTTGATAAATATTAGAACCTTATTGTGTAATAAACATAGGGGGAACAGAATCCGATGGCAAATATATCAGCTGTCGAAATCCGTTCCCCCACCCCAATGATGAGAGATGTTGATGTATCGGCTTAAAATATGTTTATTCTATTCTGTGTGTGGATGGAGCTTAAGCAGCATCAATTTGATAAATAATAGAACCTCAGTGTATCAAAAATATGGGGGAACAAAATTTGACAGCAAAAAAACAGCTGTCGGACTTGAACTCGGGTCGCTCAAAGCTACAAAAAAACCAATTGTCAAGGCACTGACCACTAGACTATTGAGGCTAGGAATTTGATAAATATTAGAACCTTATTGTGTAATAAACATAGGGGGAACAGAATCCGACGGCAAATAGTTTAGTTGTCGAAATCCGTTCCCCCACCCCAATGATGAGAGATGTTGATGTATCGGCTTTAAATGTGCTTATTCTATTCTGTGTGTGGATGGAGCTTAAGCATCATCAATTTGATAAATATTAGAGCCTCAGTGTATTATAAATATGTGGGGAACAGAATCCGACAGCAAAAAAAACAGCTGTCGGACTTGAACTCGGGTCGCTCAAAGCTAAAAAAAAAACCAATTGTCAAGGCACTGACCACTAGGCTATTGAGGCTAGGAATTTGATAAATATTAGAACATTATTGTGTAATAAACATAGGGGGAACAGAATCCGACGGCAAATAGTGCAGCTGTCGAAATCCGTTCCCCCACCCCAATGATGAGAGATGTTGATGTATCGGCTTAAAATATGCTTATTCTATTCTGTGTGTGGATGGAGCTTAAGCAGCATGATAAATATTAGAACCTCAGTGTATTATAAATATGGGGGAACAGAATCCAACGGCAAATAGTTCAGCTGTCGAAATCCGTTCCCCCACCCCAATGATGAGAGATGTTGATGTATCAGCTTTAAATGTGCTTATTCTATTCTGTGTGTGGATGGAGCTTAAGCAGCATCAATTTGATAAATATTAGAGCCTCAGTGTATCAAAAATATGGGGGAACAAAATTTGACAGCAAAAAAAACAGCTGTCGGACTTGAACTCGGGTCGCTCAAAGCTAAAAAAAAAACAATTGTCAAGGCACTGACCACTAGGCTATTGAGGCTAGAAATTTGATAAATATTAGAACCTTATTGTGTAATAAACATAGGGGGAACAGAATCCGACGGCAAAGAGTTCAGCTGTCGAAATCCGTTCCCCCACCCCAATGATGAGAGATGTTGATGTATCGGCTTAAAATATGCTTATTCTATTCTGTGTGTGGATGGAGCTTAAGCAGCATCAATTTGATAAATAATAGAACCTCAGTGTATCAAAAATATGGGGGAACAAAATTTGACAGCAAAAAAAACAGCTGTCGGACTTGAACTCGGGTCGCTCAAAGCTAAAAAAACACCCAATTGTCAAGGCACTGACCAATAGGCTATTGAGGCTAGGAATTTGATAAATATTAGAACCTTATTGTGTAATAAACATAGGGGGAACAGAATCCGACGGCAATTTGTTCAGCTGTCGAAATGCGTTCCCCCACCCCAATGATAAGAGATGTTGATGTATCGGCTTTAAATGTGCTTATTCTATTCTGTGTGTGGATGGAGCTTAAGCAGCATCAATTTGATAAATATTAGAACCTCAGTGTATTATAAATATGGGGGAACAGAGTCCGACGGCAAAAAGAACAGCTGTCGGACTTGAACTCGGGTCGCTCAAAGCTAAAAAATAACCCAATTGCCATGGCACTGACCACTAGGCTATTGAGGATAGGAATTTGACAAATATTAGAACCTTATTGTGTAATAAACATAGGGGGAACAGAATCTGACAGCAAATAGTTCAGCTGTCGAAATCCGTTCCCCCACCCCAATGATGAGAGATGTTGATGTATCGGCTTAAAATATGCTTATTCTATTCTGTGTGTGGATGGAGCTTAAGCAGCATCAATTTGATAAATATTAGAACCTCAGTGTGTCAGAAATATGTGGGGAACAGAATCCGACAGCAAAAAAAAAAACAGCTGTCGGACTTGAACTCAGGTCGCTCAAAGCTAAAAAAAAACCTAACTCTCAAGGCACTGACCACTAGGATACTGAGGATAGTAATTTGATAAATATTAGAACCTTATTGTGTAATAAACATAGGGGGAACAGAATCCGACGGCAAATAGATCAGCTGTCGAAATCCTTTCCCCCACCCCAATGATGAGAGATGTTGATGTATCGGCTTAAAATATGCTTATTCTATTCTGTGTGTGGATGGAGCTTAAGCAGCATCAATTTGATAAATAATAGAACCTCAGTGTATCAAAAATATGGGGGAACAAAATTTGACAGCAAAAAAAACAGCTGTCGGACTTGAACTCGGGTCGTTCAAAGCAAAAAAAACCCCAATTGTCAAGGCACTGACCACTAGACTATTGAGGCTAGGAATTTGATAAATATTAGAACCTTATTGTGTAATAAACATAGGGGAAACAGAATCCGACGGCAAATAGTTCAGCTGTCGAAATCCGTTCCCCCACCCCAATTATGAGAGATGTTGATGTATCAGCTTTAAATGTGCTTATTCTATTCTGTGTGTGGATGGAGCTTAAGCAGCATCAATTTGATAAATATTAGAACCTCAGTGTATCATAAATATGTGGGGAACAGAATCCGACGAAAAAAAAAAACAGCTGTCGGACTTGAACTCGGGTCGCTCAAAGATAAAAAAAAAAATTGTCAAGGTACTGACCACTAGGCTATTGAGGATAGCAATCTGATAAATATTAGAACCTTATTGTGTAATAAACATAGGGGGAACAGAATCTGACGGCAAATAGTTCAGCTGTCGAAATCCGTTCCCCCACCCCAATGATGAGAGATGTTGATGTAACGGCTTAAAATATGCTTATTCTGTTCTGTGTGTGGATGGAGCTTAAGCAGCATCAATTTGATAAATATTAGAACCTCAGTGTATTATAAATATGGGGGAACAGAGTCCGACGGCAAAAAGAACAGCTGTCGGACTTGAACTCGGGTCGCTCAAAGCTAAAAAATAACCCAATTGCCATGGCACTGACCACTAGGCTATTGAGGATAGGAATTTGATAAATATTAGAACCTTATTGTGTAATAAACATAGGGGGAACAGAATCTGACGGCAAATAGTTCAGCTGTCGAAATCCGTTCCACCACCCCAATGATGAGAGATGTTGATGTATCGGCTTAAAATATGCTTATTCTATTCTGTGTGTGGATGGAGCTTAAGCAGCATCAATTTGATAAATAATAGAGCCTCAGTGTATCATAAATATGTGGGGAACAGAATCCGACGGAAAAAAAAACAGCTGTCGGACTTGAACTCGGGTCGCTCAAAGCTAAAAAAAAAAAAATTGCCAAGGCACTGACCTCTAGGCTATTGAGGCTGGGAGATTAAAAAATATTAGAACCTTATTGTGTAATAAACATTGGGGGAAAAGAATCCAACGGCAAATAGTTCAGCTGTCGAAATCCGTTCCCCCACCCCAATGATGAGAGATGTGATGTATCGGCTTAAAATATGCTTATTCTATTCTGTGTGTGGATGGAGCTTAAGCAGCATCAATTTGATAAATATTAGAACCTCAGTGTCTCAGAAATATGAGGGGAACAGAATCCGACGGCAAAAAAACAAAACAGCTGTCGGACTTGAACTCGGGTCGCTCAAAGCTAAAAAAAAACCTAACTCTCAAGGCACTGACCACTAGGCTATTGAGGCTAGAAATTTAATAAATATTAGAACCTTATTGTGTAATAAACATAGGGGGAACAGAATCCGACGACAAATAGTTCAGCTGTCGAAATCCGTTCCCCCACCCCAATGATGAGAGATGTTGATGTATCGGCTTAAAATATGCTTATTCTATTCTGTGTGTGGATTTAGCTTAAGCAGCATCAATTTGATAAGTAATAGAACATCAGTGTATCAAAAATATAGGGGAACAAAATCCGACGGCAAAAAAAACAGCTGTCGGACTTGAACTCGAGTCGCTCAAAGCTAAAAAAAACCCCCAGTTGTCAAGGCACTGACCACTAGGCTATTGAGGCTAGGAAATTGATAAATATTAGAACATTATTGTGTAATAAACATAGGGGGAACAGAATCCGACGGCAAATAGTGCAGCTGTCGAAATCTGTTCCCCCACCCCAATGATGAGAGATGTTGATGTATCGGCTTAAAATATGCTTATTCTATTCTGTGTGTGGATGGAGCTTAAGCAGCATCAATTTGATAAATATTAGAACCTCAGTGTACTATAAATATGGGGGAACAGAATCCGACGGCAAAAAAACAGCTGTCGGACTTGAACTCGAGTCGCTCAAAGCTAAAAAAAAACCTAACTCTCAAGGCACTGACCACTAGGCTATTGAGGATAGTAATCTGATAAATATTAGAACCTTATTGTGTAATAAACATAGGGGGAACAGAATCTGACGGCAAATAGTTCAGCTGTCGAAATCCGTTCCCCCACCCCAATGATGAGAGATGTTGATGTAACGGCTTAAAATATGCTTATTCTATTCTGTGTGTGAATGGAGCTTAAGCAGCATCAATTTGATAAATATTAGAACCTCAGTGTACTATAAATATGGGGGAACAGAATCCAACGGCAAAAAAACAGCTGTCGGACTTGAACTCGGGTCGCTCAAAGCTAAAAAATAACCCAATTGCCATGGCACTGACCACTAGGCTATTGAGGCTAGAAATTTGATAAATATTAGAACCTTATTGTGTAATAAACATAGGGGGAACAGAATCCGACGGCAAAGAGTTCAGCTGTCGAAATCCGTTCCCCCACCCCAATGATGAGAGATGTTGATGTATCGGCTTAAAATATGCTTATTCTATTCTGTGTGTGGATGGAGCTTAAGCAGCATCAATTTGATAAATAATAGAACCTCAGTGTATCAAAAATATGGGGGAACAAAATTTGACAGCAAAAAAAACAGCTGTCGGACTTGAACTCGGGTCGCTCAAAGCTAAAAAACCCCCCAATTGTCAAGGCACTGACCAATAGGCTATTGAGGCTAGGAATTTAATAAATATTAGAACCTTATTGTGTAATAAACATAGGGGGAACAGAATCCGACGGCAATTTGTTCAGCTGTCGAAATGCGTTCCCCCACCCCAATGATAAGAGATGTTGATGTATCGGCTTTAAATGTGCTTATTCTATTCTGTGTGTGGATGGAGCTTAAGCAGCATCAATTTGATAAATATTAGAACCTCAGTGTATTATAAATATGGGGGAACAGAGTCCGACGGCAAAAAGAACAGCTGTCGGACTTGAACTCGGGTCGCTCAAAGCTAAAAAATAACCCAATTGCCATGGCACTGACCACTAGGCTATTGAGGATAGGAATTTGACAAATATTAGAACCTTATTGTGTAATAAACATAGGGGGAACAGAATCTGACAGCAAATAGTTCAGCTGTCGAAATGCGTTCCCCCACCCCAATGATAAGAGATGTTGATGTATCGGCTTTAAATGTGCTTATTCTATTCTGTGTGTGGATGGAGCTTAAGCAGCATCAATTTGATAAATATTAGAACCTCAGTGTATTATAAATATGGGGGAACAGAGTCCGACGGCAAAAAGAACAGCTGTCGGACTTGAACTCGGGTCGCTCAAAGCTAAAAAATAACCCAATTGCCATGGCACTGACCACTAGGCTATTGAGGATAGTAATTTGACAAATATTAGAACCTTATTGTGTAATAAACATAGGGGGAACAGAATCTGACAGCAAATAGTTCAGCTGTCGAAATCCGTTCCCCCACCCCAATGATGAGAGATGTTGATGTATCGGCTTAAAATATGCTTATTCTATTCTGTGTGTGGATGGAGCTTAAGCAGCATCAATTTGATAAATATTAGAACCTCAGTGTGTCAGAAATATGTGGGGAACAGAATCCGACAGCAAAAAAAAAAAACAGCTGTCGGACTTGAACTCAGGTCGCTCAAAGCTAAAAAAAAACCTAACTCTCAAGGCACTGACCACTAGGATACTGAGGATAGTAATTTGATAAATATTAGAACCTTATTGTGTAATAAACATAGGGGGAACAGAATCCGACGGCAAATAGATCAGCTGTCGAAATCCTTTCCCCCACCCCAATGATGAGAGATGTTGATGTATCGGCTTAAAATATGCTTATTCTATTCTGTGTGTGGATGGAGCTTAAGCAGCATCAATTTGATAAATAATAGAACCTCAGTGTATCAAAAATATGGGGGAACAAAATTTGACAGCAAAAAAAACAGCTGTCGGACTTGAACTCGGGTCGTTCAAAGCAAAAAAAAACCCAATTGTCAAGGCACAGACCACTAGACTATTGAGGCTAGGAATTTGATAAATATTAGAACCTTATTGTGTAATAAACATAGGGGGAACAGAATCCAACGGCAAATAGTTCAGCTGTCGAAATCCGTTCCCCCACCCCAATTATGAGAGATGTTGATGTATCAGCTTTAAATGTGCTTATTCTATTCTGTGTGTGGATGGAGCTTAAGCAGCATCAATTTGATAAATATTAGAACCTCAGTGTATCATAAATATGTGGGGAACAGAATCCGACGAAAAAAAAAAACAGCTGTCGGACTTGAACTCGGGTCGCTCAAAGATAAAAAAAAAAATTGTCAAGGTACTGACCACTAGGCTATTGAGGATAGCAATCTGATAAATATTAGAACCTTATTGTGTAATAAACATAGGGGGAACAGAATCTGACGGCAAATAGTTCAGCTGTCGAAATCCGTTCCCCCACCCCAATGATGAGAGATGTTGATGTAACGGCTTAAAATATGCTTATTCTGTTCTGTGTGTGGATGGAGCTTAAGCAGCATCAATTTGATAAATATTAGAACCTCAGTGTATTATAAATATGGGGGAACAGAGTCCGACGGCAAAAAGAACAGCTGTCGGACTTGAACTCGGGTCGCTCAAAGCTAAAAAATAACCCAATTGCCATGGCACTGACCACTAGGCTATTGAGGATAGGAATTTGATAAATATTAGAACCTTATTGTGTAATAAACATAGGGGGAACAGAATCTGACGGCAAATAGTTCAGCTGTCGAAATCCGTTCCACCACCCCAATGATGAGAGATGTTGATGTATCGGCTTAAAATATGCTTATTCTATTCTGTGTGTGGATGGAGCTTAAGCAGCATCAATTTGATAAATAATAGAGCCTCAGTGTATCATAAATATGTGGGGAACCGAATCCGACGGAAAAAAAAACAGCTGTCGGACTTGAACTCGGGTCGCTCAAAGCTAAAAAAAAAAAAATTGCCAAGGCACTGACCTCTAGGCTATTGAGGCTGGGAGATTAAAAAATATTAGAACCTTATTGTGTAATAAACATTGGGGGAAAAGAATCCAACGGCAAATAGTTCAGCTGTCGAAATCCGTTCCCCCACCCCAATGATGAGAGATGTGATGTATCGGCTTAAAATATGCTTATTCTATTCTGTGTGTGGATGGAGCTTAAGCAGCATCAATTTGATAAATATTAGAACCTCAGTGTCTCAGAAATATGAGGGGAACAGAATCCGACGGCAAAAAAACAAAACAGCTGTCGGACTTGAACTCGGGTCGCTCAAAGCTAAAAAAAAACCTAACTCTCAAGGCACTGACCACTAGGCTATTGAGGCTAGAAATTTAATAAATATTAGAACCTTATTGTGTAATAAACATAGGGGGAACAGAATCCGACGGCAAATAGTTCAGCTGTCGAAATCCGTTCCCCCACCCCAATGATGAGAGATGTTGATGTATCGGCTTAAAATATGCTTATTCTATTCTGTGTGTGGATTTAGCTTAAGCAGCATCAATTTGATAAGTAATAGAACATCAGTGTATCAAAAATATAGGGGAACAAAATCCGACGGCAAAAAAAACAGCTGTCGGACTTGAACTCGAGTCGCTCAAAGCTAAAAAAAACCCCCAGTTGTCAAGGCACTGACCACTAGGCTATTGAGGCTAGGAAATTGATAAATATTAGAACATTATTGTGTAATAAACATAGGGGGAACAGAATCCGACGGCAAATAGTGCAGCTGTCGAAATCTGTTCCCCCACCCCAATGATGAGAGATGTTGATGTATCGGCTTAAAATATGCTTATTCTATTCTGTGTGTGGATGGAGCTTAAGCAGCATCAATTTGATAAATATTAGAACCTCAGTGTACTATAAATATGGGGGAACAGAATCCGACGGCAAAAAAACAGCTGTCGGACTTGAACTCGAGTCGCTCAAAGCTAAAAAAAAACCTAACTCTCAAGGCACTGACCACTAGGCTATTGAGGATAGTAATCTGATAAATATTAGAACCTTATTGTGTAATAAACATAGGGGGAACAGAATCTGACGGCAAATAGTTCAGCTGTCGAAATCCGTTCCCCCACCCCAATGATGAGAGATGTTGATGTAACGGCTTAAAATATGCTTATTCTATTCTGTGTGTGAATGGAGCTTAAGCAGCA
Source organism: Abramis brama (assembly GCF_963993115.1). Classification (NCBI taxonomy): domain Eukaryota; kingdom Metazoa; phylum Chordata; class Actinopteri; order Cypriniformes; family Leuciscidae; genus Abramis; species Abramis brama. Next base: position 9,100,307 of record NC_139975.1, read on the forward strand.
TCAATTTGATAAATATTAGAACCTCAGTGTACTATAAATATGGGGGAACAGAATCCGACGGCAAAAAAACAGCTGTCGGACTTGAACTCGGGTCGCTCAAAGCTAAAAAATAACCCAATTGCCATGGCACTGACCACTAGGCTATTGAGGATAGGATTTTGATAAATATTAGAACCTTATTGTGTAATAAACATAGGGGGAACAGAATCCGACATCAAATAGTTCAGCTGTCGAAATCCGTTCCCCCACCCCAATGATGAGAGATGTTGATGTATCGGCTTAAAATATGCTTATTCTATTCTGTGTGTGGATGGAGCTTAAGCAGCATGATACATATTAGAACCTCAGTGTATTATAAATATGGGGGAACAGAATCCGACGGCAAAAAAACAGCTGTCGGACTTGAACTCGGGTCGCTCAAAGCTAAAAAATAACCCAATTGTCATGGCACTTACCACTAGGCTATTGAGGCTTGAAATTTAATACAAATTACAACCTAATTGTGTAATAAACATAGGGGGAACAGAATCCGACGGCAAATAGATCAGCTGTCGAAATCCGTTCCCCCACCCCAATGATGAGAGATGTTGATGTATCGGCTTAAAATATGCTTATTCTATTCTGTGTGTGGATGGAGCTTAAGCAGCATCAATTTGATAAATAATAGAACCTCAGTGTATCAAAAATATGGGGGAACAAAATTTGACGGCAAAAAAAACAGCTGTCGGACTTGAACCCGGGTCACTCAAAGCTAAAAAAACCCCCAATTGTCAAGGCACTGACCACTAGGCTATTGAGGCTAGGAATTTGATAAATATTAGAACCTTATTGTGTAATAAACATAGGGGGAACAGATTCCGACGGCAAATAGTTCAGCTGTCGAAATCCGTTCCCCCACCCCAATGATGAGAGATGTTGATGTATCGGCTTTAAATGTGCTTATTCTATTCTGTGTGTGGATGGAGCTTAATACCTGTATATACATTGTATATCAAATAATGAAGAATATTGTGCATAATTAAAATTGTAGCAAAAAATCAAGATCACTTTTGATTTCATGTTGACCAAAGTTTGCTTTAAAGAATTATACGCAAAATCTTATAAATATTACAGGATAGCACAGGAGTCACGATCCAATCAGTGATGGATTAAATGTATGTCCTGTCCTACATTTCTTCCTGTTAATATTTCCTGATTTACTATGAAATATATCATAATATGAAAGTTAAATGGGTTGCAAGGTTTCAAAGGACTTCTATTTCATTGTTTTTTGTTTTATATTGAAAGTCTGTGTTAAATTCCAAGTCATTTTCCGATCCCATTTTCTTTTAATTTCACCTATTCACTGTCCTCTAGTATCAAGCGGTAGTGTTGGGGTTTGTTCACTCATTCATATACTCCACTAGAGATTTCAGCTAGGTTTAAAGTGCATTGCCGTGATATTATAATTGCACGGTTGTGGGCAATTGTTCCGTCCAATGGTTAATGTATTTCAAGGCCTCATTTCTGAGTGAAGACAGATTGGGCGGATGTTTTGCTGATGGAGAGCTTCAGAAGATGAAAGATGAAAGGAACCTCTGAGTACCACGGCAATGGCTCCTTGAACTATTTTTACTGACTTGTTTTCAACAATTGCTGCAAAAAAAGAACAACTTGAGGATGAACGCTCTTTTAAAATAAAATGCTGGGGGATGCAGTTTCCCCCGTCTGTTGTCAAGGTTTGAATCTGATTACTGTGTGATACTGCAGCTTTTACTGTACCATATAAACCAGCGCAAATTTTAAGGAAATGTACTAAATCTATTTAGAAGTGAAAGAGAGCCAAAGGAAATAAATTGCATCACTGAAATGTAATAACATAACTGCTGAAACAGCACCACTTGGGGCCTCTTTGTGTCTTTAAACTTATTATCGGAGTCATTATAATTTACTATTTACTGTTTAGCACCTGTGACTGCTGTAACAATGAAAGCACGCTCTAAGGTTTTAGGGAGCTCAGCCGCCTATTTCCTCTCTCAACAACTGATGTAATGTATCTCCTTTATAAGATTTATCCAGCATGTTCATTAAAGACCGGCTTTTGATTTATGTGACAGGCATCTGGATAGCAACTCCCTGTGGCATGACATGCTCTTGTTTATCTGGATTAGGATGACTTCAAATGATGAAAAAGAGTAATAGACTTTATAATGGTTGCCTTGAAGGGTTTAGAAGGGGACAATGGCACTAGCATTAGCAAACTAATATTGACACCACCACATTGGGGTGGCTGCATGGCGTAATGTTTTTAGCAGATAATTTGTTTAATTCTCATAGGATGCATTTGGGTGAGTCAATAAACCCCCTACACTCAAAAAAATATGTAGGCCTTAATTTAAGATTAATGTATCCGAATTGCATATAACATTTCCATCCATTTGGACTGCAGTTTTCAACTCATAAATGAAATGGGTAAGAAAACGGTAAGATTTCTGCAGTAAAAAATAAATAAAAATAAAAATCATGACATAGTTTATTATTATTATTATTATTATTATTATTAATTATTTTTTAATTATTATTAACTATTTTATTTTATTTTAATAATCATATTGTCAAAATGCATTTATTAAAATTTCTTAGAATCAGCATAAATCTGTTCATTGTGAACACAATAAAATTAAACTGTGTAAACCAAAAGGATGTGGAAATTTTATATGTGATTCAAATACATAAATCTTAAATTTAGGCCTAAATCTTTTTTTTTTTTGAGTACAGCAAAGCTTAATTCACTCTTTAGCTGTTTATCTATGATTAGATTATTTAAAACACATTTTTCTAGATTTTTCTTCTTTAAAAAAATTGTTGGACATATTTGTAATTTATCTATTTTCTAGATATTTTATAATATTTATTATTTTGGTAACACTTAAAGGTAGGGTAGGCAGTTTTGGAGAGGCTAGCAATAGCAAGCAAGCTTTGAAAGCATAAGATCCCACTGTGACGAGGTATGTTGATAAGGGAAGAAGGAGGCGGGAACCGGAGAACGTTTAACACTTTAACATATAAATTAAACACAAAACGAAAGTAAAGCACACACATAAACATAACATAAAGTCCAGGCCTGGTCCTCTCTTGTCCTTCACTGTCATCGCTCCTCCTTTTATACTTCCGAAGCTCCTCCATGAGAGAGATACAAGGTCATTCTCTCGGCCCCGTCCTGCTTGCCACACCTAATTACCACATTAACTAATGTTTACAAATGAGACCTTATTGTAAAGTCTTACCATCATTTCTAATATTTTCTTTGATTTATCTTTTTAAATAATTCCTTGCAGTGTTTTGTGATGTTTTGACAATAATTGTTTAAATTAAAATATTTAAATTTTCATCATAATGCACATTTTTATCTAGTTTTCATTAGTTTTGGTGAAATGAAAGAAAATACATTTGTTAACAAACATTTTTGTAAGTTGACGAGATGCACCAGCACCACCACTGAGATATGTGGGAATAACAAATAGCTTTCTCCAGGTATTAATTGAGGTATTAAACAGAATGATTTAGAGGACAAACAGAGTTAGAGCGTCCAAACATTCGCACACAGAGGAAACGATACTGTACGATCATTCTGGGTAGATATAGTGAGCGCATGAGTCTAACCAGACAAGCCAATAACCTTCCTGTCCAACAGCACGGTCTCATGAGTTTTGATTTAAGACAATGACAACGATAAGGAAGTTTGAAAATAACTAACTCTGTGTCTGAGATATGATTCAAACCTAAATGGAGCCATAACATAAAACAAAGAAGCAAGAAAGAATTATGACCTCTCTGTTTTGTATAGTACATACACAACTGAGATTAGAGATGCCCGCCAATAAATAAATAAAAATATTTTCGAAACAAAAGAGGAACAACAAAACTGCCATGACTTCGCAGTAGTCTTTTTTTTGTGCCGTTTGGCTGGTAGACTTGTTTGCTGGAAATGTCACTTGGGACAAGGCGTGACAAAATAATGACAGGCTTTTTTCAAAGAGACCAATTTCCCAGAATTGAATGAGCAGGATGTGTGGAGCGTACAATATCTGCACTTGCCACTAGATTGGGCTGTCTGTCGATATCCATCTGACATGTCTCTGGAAATGTGGTCAGATAAATGGACAGGGTCCAAGAAAAGAAAAAAAAAGATGAAAACTGCAAAAAAGAGATCAAACCAAAGTAGAGAGAAAGATAGCAATGTACAGAAGGTCGCCTTCCTTTTGGTCTAGCACTGATCTTGTAATTTGCACATGCTGGTTAATTATTCCCTTTAGTTAGGAGATCATTGGCCTGCCATATTCATACACATTTTGGAGATCTCTTGACAGTAAAGCAGTTTGATTTAGCTTGGGAAGCGTTCTTTGTGTTTTTATGACATCTCTGTTATCATTAGGAAGTGCTGATGTGACAAGCTTTGAGTGGATATGACAGAATCTTTGAGTTTTTAATTAGTGGTTACCTTGACAAGCTTTTTGCTCCACATACACACTGGCACAATTTTGAAATCTGTCTTAAGCCTTATTCGGATGGGACTAGTTTTCTATACAACGTTTGAGTTACAATTCTTATCACTCAACGTCTGTCATTTCATGTACCGATTCGGACTAACATCTCCGTGTTTATTACAGAAGTGGGAGTGTGTGTGCCGTTACAGAAGGGTATGTGCTGTGCGTGCGTCATGTATATGTCTTTTAATTTATTATTTGTTGATATGATTTTAAATTTATTATAAAAAAAACACCATTTAAGTAAACTTAACGAGTTTATATCCAGAGAGCAATATAGTGTCGGCCCAGATCCGGCCCACATCTGGTACTCATGGATTCCACACGGCCCAGATGTGGGCGGACACTATGTTGCTGTAGCAGTGGCTGATTATAATAAATAAGTGAGCAGAGAAATCTAGACAAGTAGGCTAACTTATCTTACAATTACCTGACACATTATAATGGGCAGTCTTTGCAGTTTTAGCGATTTGGCTCAATTTATTAATTGTACATGTTATTTTTCTGTCGGATACCATCCATTTTGAAATTCAATTAAAGCATGCCGAAGATTGGTGCGCAAAACACATAGAATAATACAACATCAGCAATCACAGACATTCGCATTCGGACGGGATTAGATTTCTCACAGGACCGTTGAGTTGGCCGAAAAAAAGTAGGTAATTTGCCCCGGAATTTTTACAGAGGTCGTGTGAGAAAAACATAGACCTGGCAGATTCAGACGGGATTAAAATCGCAAAGTACGTCTGTGAAACACAAATTTCTCTAACGACCCCCTGGAAACCTAGTCCCATCCGAATAGGGATTTATTTGAGATAAAGGAATAGTTCATCCAAAAAGAGTATTTTGTCATCATTTGCTCACCCTTTTTGCCATTCAAAACCTATATGACTTCTTTTTTTTTTCTGTGGAACACAACAAAGAATGTTTGATGAACATCTTGTAACATATAAAGTAAGTAAAAACAGTCCACACAACTTGTAAACAATATTTCAAGTCTTCTGTAAAGCCATTATTGACTGAAAATATACTGTATACAGAATTATTAGAGAATCAAAATACTGACTGAAGCAGTGATGCCCGATTCTTGAATGAATCATTCTTTTGGGTTGGATCTGTTCAATAAGCCATTTGAACTGGGTTGAATGTTTTATTTATGAATCTGACTCTTCTGGTTTTTGAGTCAATCACTGATGATCTGTTAGCAGCAGGAGAGAAAGATTTTAAGTGAATAACAACATATATTTTGCTATGTTCCTCAAAGCTGTCGTATGGCTTCAGAAGACTTGCAATATATTGTATGAGTAGCATGGGCCACTTTTTGTCTCTTTTATGGTGATTTGTGTCCTTTTTGAAGCTTGAATGCAGCAATTCCCATTCATTGTATTGTATGGAACAAAATAGCCATTATGTTCTTCAAAATTCTCCTTTTGTGTTCCACAGAAGAAAGAATGTCATATGGCTTTGGAATGACATAAGAAAAGGATGATAGAATGTTTCATTTTTGAGTGAACTATGCCTTTAAGATCACAGTTCAAGCAAGAGAGCTAGCACTCGAGAAGCCATTAAAAAGTGATGAAGCATCATTCTTGTCTTCAACTTTTTGAGTCATCTCTAGAATTCCGACAGTCACTGTGGAATAAATCTGACAGCAACCAATGTGAATTTGCTTATTCAGGACAACAGCCCTGTTTTCTTTCCACCAATGCCTTTAGACCATCATGGCTGGCTGATAAACCAGAACAGGAACCAAACACAAGTCCCTCTTTCACAAAGCTGGCAGGGAACTCTAGAAACTGTTTTTGCACACATAACCATGACACCAGCGCCAAGGACGAAGTAAACAAACTCACCAGTGTGCCAGTGATTTTACATAAGCTAAAAGCATTCGCACATGACTTTGTTCAAAGAATCGAGGGCCTGCTGCTAAACTAAATGCGTTACTGTCTATTATAAATTTCTTTTGTTTTATTCTCTGTCTTTCAACACACTTTATCATGCTGGTTCCTAAAGCCCTTCCTTCCCCAGTCAGTGGATGTGAATGTTGCAAACTCATAAAACATTCAACATCACTCAAGGTCTATGCCCGCACTTACACAATAGGATTGTTTAGAAAACAAAGGAACACTGTCTTAGGAAGTATAGAGCAGGAAATACATATTTTTTCAACCGGTGAGAGAGAATAGAATACAGAAATAAAGAGAAACAAACCACAAGCTTTTTTCCACTGGAAATTTCAGGAATGCAAGCAAACTGAAACACAACAGTCTTCAGTGGAGTTTTGCTTATTAAAGCATATTCAGTTGTTTGAGTAACCTCCAAAAATAAAATACGCCTCTGCTTTTTTTGCTTTTTTTTGTTCTATGCTTGCTCAAGAATTTGACTATTCTGCTGGTATATCCTTCTAGTATAAATCCAATACCTCGACCTATCCAGAAACACATGATGAATACTAAAATGGTTTCTCGACAGTTTGACAGTGAGGATGGTCTAGCTCAGGGAGGTTGACACAAACACCATAAATTCAGTATCAACTCATAAAGGTGTTTATGCCATCCTCCAAAAGACACTGTGTGTCATTACTGTAATCATATTGCAAAAACTCTATGAAGCACAGCGACTAGGCTCACACACATACACGTGTGTGTCTTTACTCACTGATTCTGGCAAGGAACTGTCACAAAATGCTGTTCCTGCTTAAGCGTTGACACGTTGTGTTACATTTTCTATGCGTTTTGATGTCACCGCTTGGAGTGGGAAAGATCCCAATGAAGTTCTTGCAGGCAACATGTCTTGAGCACTTGGCATTTTTATTCCGTCTTTCTCAGAAGTTACTGTCACAAATGAGCATACTGTATGTGTTTCTGAGAAAGGCACCTTTTTTTTATAATCACAACGTCCCCGTCGTTCACAGGAAAGAATGATGATGCTTCCGTCTGCAACTGCAGAAAAAAAAAAAATCACCCAAATGTAGAGAAAAATAAAGAAAAAAACGGAGGCGTATTTTTCCGTATTCTGCCCCATAATTGAAAATCTGATTAATCGAGTGATTCTCAAGCGGGCACGTGTACCCCAGGGGGTACTTGCACAGAATCCAGGGGGTACTTGGAGAGATATCAGTTTTACTTTGTTAAACCTATACAACTGAAATTATGACCTACAGTAAAAAAGTAGGGCTGTAAATGTTTTTAAATAATTTAAATTAATTTAGTGATTTTTATTGTTGATGCTGTAATGCATGCAGTTCCTATTTTGTAAAATGTCTAATAAAAGTGAATGTGTGTGTGTGTGTATTAAAATACCAGTATTATTTTAGTGTCATACACTGCCAAGTCGCTATTTGGATTTAAATAGGCAAATGCTTAAGAGTCTATGTTTGGATCATTATTACACCTATTCCAGGATGACAAGATTTTGACCAAAAATGTATGCACCTCTTGATTGAAATAGCATCACAACATTTATTTCCATCAAGAGTGCAATGCAATGCAACAATGCAAGAGTCGAGCACTCTGTAAAGTCTCCTCCAGCACATCCCAATGTTCAAAGAATTCAAGGTCTGACCTCAGAGGTGCCAATTCACATGTGAAAATGATTCTTCATGCTCCCTCCCAACCATTCTTTCTCAATTTGAGCCTAATGAATCTTGACATTCCTGGAATATGGCTATGATGTGTCTTCCTACATGGTTGTTTAAGAAATGAAACACTTCATTGCACACTCCATGAATTAGGGTTAGAAGAACTGTTGCCAAACATATAACATGCTACAAACATGTAACATGCATTTCTCCATCCATCTTCTTCTGCTTATCCGGGGCCGGGTCGCGGGGACAGCATTCTAAGCAGAGATGCCCAGACTTCCCTCTCCCTAGACACCCTAGACTCTTCCTAGGTCTTCCCCGGGGTCTCCTCCCGGTGGGATGTGCCTGGAACACCTTTCCGGGAAGGCGTCCAGGAGGCATCCGGAACAGATGCCTGGGCCACCTCAGCTGGCCACTCTCGATGTGGAGGAGCAGCGGCTCTTCTCTGAGCTCCTCCCGAGTGACCGAGCTTCTCACCCTATCTCTAAGGGATCGCTCAGCCACCCTGCAGAGAAAGCTCATTTCGGCCGCCTGTATCCGGGATCTTGTCCTTTCGGTCATGACCCACAGCTCATGACCATAAGTTAGAGTAGGAACGTAGATTGACCGGTAAATCGAGAGCTTCGCCTTGCGACATGCATTTCTGTCATTACTTTTTTTAAAATGCCTATATAGTTGTAAATTTTAGTAAATTTAAACTAAACGAAAATAAGAAATGTTGCTTTGGCAAGTAGTACGTTTCTTTTTATTTTTTATTTTTATATATATACTGTATATACTCGCATGTCTGCACAACAATTACATTATCTTGTGTTTAAAGGGAATCATTGTAATAATATTAATGATTACGCACAGTATATAAATAATCAGTGTACACATTTCTGGTTTGGTGTCCCTATAGTCTTCAACAAATGTACTTGAGCTGTACATGTGCAGCTGTGGGGGTACACACAGTCACACACACAACACAAAAAAGCTTGGGAAACACTGTATTAATCTGTTTGTTCTGTCTCTGTTGTACAGCAGCACTCGTTTCTAATGTCATTACTTGATCACTTATGGATATCACTCGGATATGTTAGAGCTGGGAAGTAGGACCTAAGGAACATCATGAGCCCCCTGATGTGGTAACCTCTTGCTGAACTACAGCATCAACAGCGAAGTTGATCAATTCAGAGGAATTGGTCCTTCATTCTTCTTGCATGCAAATTTATTTACAATACTGCAGACAGGAAGAAAATTAAATCAGCATATCTTCTAAAACGACCCTCTGGTGTATAATATTAAAGAAATCCATTTTGTGATAGATGAACATTTGCTGAATGGATTGTTTGTCCCGTTGTTCAAATAATGTGAATGGAGTTTATTAAAAAGAAAGAGAGAGTCGCAAAGGACGATAGTTCTCATGTTTTGACTCCTTGAAACAAATTCAGTGAACCCCTAAAACAGGAAGTGATGTCATAGGGCCCTCAAAACTGCAGGCAGGCTAAACACTATCTGAAGGTCAATGGCCTGAAGATTAGATAAAGTGGAACCAATTTAATAAGGTTTGTAAATTGAATTTCATAGTTCAGTGGTTTAGGAAACAAATGTTATGAAACATTTCATAAACAAAAATACAACCTCTTTTATTTATAAAATGTATTTATGAAATATGTTTCTTTCTTGCTAACTCTGCTTTTTAAAAGTGAAAAAAGATTCTTAACACAATGCATTTAAGGAAGAATATGCACTGTGTCTTGAGTTTAAAGCATGAAAGAAAACTTGAAATTGCTGATTTTTATGTTTAATTTTTAGGCCTGGAAGCTATAGAATCTAATTATAACTTATATATGGAATTTAAACCGTAGGGAGAGGTGGTGCTAAATTGATTCTGAAATTATTATGAAGATCACTCCAAAGGAAGCTTTTAGGATGTAACATGATGTGTTATGACTCATCATTATGTGCACAGGGTCCAAAATTAACACAAGTGTTAGTGATAAACACATGATTAAAACATGAGTAAAAGTTTGCTTTGATGACTTGGCAAGTAACTTTATTAGGAACTTTAATATAATACAAGGTTGTTAGACTGGTAGATTGCTGCTGGTGTACATGACATGCACGATTGTCAGGTAAACATCTTTATTTTTTGGAAATACAATTTTCAGTTTCACTTTATTTTGATGGTCCCATTATCATATTCTGTTGACGTTGCACCTTCATGTCTACTGTAGCAAGACTGCTGTCACATATAACAAAACACAACATAAATCCAGGCCTGGCCTCTCTCCATCTTCACTGTCGTCGCTCCTCCTTTATGCTTCCGCTCCTCCGTGAGAGATACGAGACCGGTGCGTCGCGCAGGTGTCGCTCATTATCAATCACACCACCAGCCTCGCGCCGTCCTCTCACGGCCATCGGCCTCGTCCTGCTCGCCACATCTACTAACTCTCATTAGATTGTTAGTAGAGTTTTAGTAGAAAGGTAGGGTTAGGGTTAAAATAAGTTGACATGCACTTGCAAAGTTACTTCTAGTCAGTAGAATGTCTGCTAGGGGAGCATCACAACAAAGAGTTTGTATATATTAAACAGGCTGTCTATACTTTACTGACAGTTAGTTGACATGTAGGTGCAAAGTTACTTATAGAATTTTCAAAAGGGACCATCAAAATAAATTGTTACCAAATTTTCAGAAAAAACGGCAAACAACATCGCACACTGACCCCTACCTGAATAACAAGTTGAGCACAATAAGCAATATAATACAAATTAACTGCACATCGCAATGTAGACATTTACAAAAACAAAGTAAGCGTTGGCTAGGTCTATGAGATTAAGATGAGATTAAGATAGCAGGGGAGACCCAAAAACATAAGTAAAAAAAACTACAACAAACATCGGCATACTGCTGTGTGCTACAGACATATATTGGTGCAGTGCAGGGATTCATTCAGTCAATGGAGACAGCATCCAGCTAATTAAACATGCTCTAAAATGGGAAAACAAATTTTCTAATTTCTTTTTTATTGGAACCACAAAGGGAGTGTTTAATTCTTTCTAGTTTAATGATGTTTAATGCCAGGGTAAATATTGGTTAATTTACTTTTAGACCAGTGCACTCTGTGGACTATTTTACATTGTATAACCCCATGGCAAATGCTATCAGATGATGTGTGAAGGCGTTTCAGAACCGACTGCCAAGTCTCAGTCTCTATCTCCATGTTAAGATCCTCAGCCCAGGTAGAGCACAGATTGTCAGAGGCCAAGGGGTTGCATACAAATAAGGACAACAACATCTTTTTTTTTTTTCTTTTTTTTTTTTTTTTTTTTACTACAGTGGAAGGCTTATACTTGAAGTCGCATTATATTGCAGTTACAAATAAAGTTAGAGTTATTTTGTAATTAATCCAGAACATAGTTCATTGGTGGGCAATATTTATGGCCTGTAAATTTACACTTTATTCTGGACCCTGTGTGAGCACCTCAAGTGATGGAAAATGTCACATATCAGTATTGATTCTTCTGTATGTTGATCAGACAGGATTAGGGAACCACATAGTGAGACAAGAACCCACAAACAACAACTGAATTGTAATTTAGTATATAAACAAATCATTTAGTAATTTCTTATAGCATGATCTTCCATTGATTGTTGTACCCATATATATATATATCTGTGAAAGTGAGAAATTGCTGAAGCAGAGAATGATGGGACATTGGAAAGTGGTCTCATCAGCAATCTCCAGACTTCAAAAGTACTCTAGAGCAGCCATGATCAAGGCAATGCATGTTGGAGCACCACCGATCCCTTAGAGGTCTTTTGTTAATGGATACCTGGGAAATTGCATGCCCTCTGAGATGTAATGGTGTTGAAACTTCTTCATAATGACAGCAATGAAGAAAATATTAGCGCTTTGTTATTACTCTATGCAGGGCCATGCACAGACATTTTGGGGAGCAGGTGCTCCTGTGAAAAAAAGGGCACCCCTCTTATAATTATTTATGAAAAGTTAAGTTACATATTGTTGATCACCTTTTAATTACATAACAATATTTAACATAGACTATAGGGCTGTTATACCAATTCAATGAAATCAGTATCAACAAAATCCATCCTATCATTTATAAAAATCCATCTGCAATTGTCTAAATAATGTTATGAGATTAATGTTCTAAATATAACATCTTTAAATATGAAGTGTTGGGAAAGAGTGAATATATGAAACAATGATATACTATTATACATTAAACTAAATCCGCCAGTTGGTGGCGGCAAGTCGTAATAAGTGAATCATTGAATCATTAATTAAACCGATTGGTTCAAACCGGCTGATTCATTCATGAAAGAAGCAAGTGTCCACTGACTTTATGAATGGGTCTTTGAATCATTGACTCACCCAATTCATTCAAAAATGGTGAAACATTCAAGAACGAAACACTGCTGTGTGTTGCTGGGAGATGCAACCGTTTTTCTTTGTTTGGAACTAATTTTGTTGGCAAAATAGATCAAAAACAGTAAAAACTGACAACTTTGTAATTAAAAAGGGCCAGTTTATACAATCAACTTATATTATTTATTGCACTGTTGTATAAAATGTATATCACATTTTGCAATCGTGCTGATATTCGATAAAATAGCACACTTGCTCATGTTATATTACTTAATTATGTTATCAACAAAATCAAACTCATTACAAGGAAAATTCATACCTTGAATTTTGGGGCATTTTTATAAATTTTAGCTGCATTTCTGACCTTGCACAATGCTATTTTACATCAACGCCAGACCAGCTTGCTTGTTGTTAAAGCAACACCGAAGATTCTTTTGTACCTTAATGTTTCCAAAATCATTTCAAGTGGTTCACCAACTCGTAACAGAGTGAACGGCACTTCTGCATTCGCTTTGCGACCCTCTATCGGCTATAACTGCACTTTGCAAGTTTGCCTGATCGGGTAGTGGATTTATAGTTCGAATGAGACATAAGAAACAAAAAATTTGACTTGCTTTACAATAGCAAAAAAATAGCAAGCAATGTCATTATTTTGTTTTTCTTCATTTATGATGTCGCAATACATCATATTTTCATAAAATCATGCAACATACTCTAACTTGTCTGTGGACATCGTTATTTCTAAAGCCTAAAAGTCTAAATTATTTACGACAGCGGTAATGGACAGTTCCGCTTCCAACCTGTAGGGGGACCGCAGAGGAAAAGTGCTTTGGTGTTGCTTTAAGCTATTAATATTAGTGACTATGTTAGGCTGGCTGGCTTTTAATAGTGGTTTAATGTCACAGTGGTGACAAACAGTGCTGAAGTTTAGGGCAAACACAATCGTTGGCTGGCTGTCACCAATGAAGGAGGGTCTGGGAGACGTGGATGTGTCTCCCAGAACTTATAGTCAGAGGCTAAAAGGACAGGTGCTTGAGCACCACTTGTGGTCTATCTGTGCATGTGGCTGACTCTATGCAAATAATGCTAATGTCCATGCAGCAATAATCTGTGTCAGGCTGCATATAAATCTACTATCTGGTGGTTGTATTCGCATCTCTGCTGCGTTTTTTTTGTTTTTGTTTTTGTTTTTTATCTTTTGGAATTTAATCTAACACTGATATGCCATTACGCATGCTATGCTAATGTGCAGTTACACATTACCCATGCTAATTTGAGGATGGCACACAACGAGAGTAAAAGGGAAGTATGCAAATTCAAACCCATCATTTTCCTGCAGTCTGGTTAAGTGACTTTCACTACAATATGAAATCCACTGACTAGCTATTATGATCGCACAGTCTCTCAGCCGCTGCATCGTGGCGCTGAAATCTAATTAGATAAAACACAAGTTCAAACTGAGAGGCTGTGAGCACAGTGGAAGATGATATGATGCAGCTAATTTGCTTAAAGGTTTACTGTGTGTGTGTGTGTGTGTGTGTGTGCGCGAGTGTGTGTGTGCGCGAGTGTGTTTCAGGTAAACCCTATGGGGACAAAATTTCCCCACCAAGATGGCAATATCCAAATACATATGGGGACATTTTTTGGTCAAAAC